>NC_133325.1:516779346-516844346 GCF_042186555.1 Aquarana catesbeiana
ACTTTTCGTAGTCCAATGTGAGAGCATGTACAAACATTGCTACTTGTAAGATTACCAGGAGGGATTTCATTGAAAGCAGAAGATATTCATACTGTATAGAATACATTACAGGAACTTATGTAACAACATGAAGTGTTTGGGTTTAGACACACTTTGAATTGTATGTGATAATGCCCAGGGAATCCTCAAGAGCCAAGAGCATCAGGGAAATGAGGAGACCACCAAAGCCTGCTGGAGGGAGTAATATAGTAGTGCTTGGCATTGTGCCAAGTAAACCTGTCTTTTGCCAGTGCAGCGATAAGCAACTGTTCCACTATATTAAACCCCCCCCCCCCCCCCCCACAGCTGTTTTGCCATTCCGTTCACCCATGGGATTAAGGAGAAGAATCCCTGTTTAATCTCAATATCTTGATTTGTTAAAGTTAGAAAAAGACTGATGTGCTGCACTGAGCTGTTGCTTATCACAGCTTGCAGGTAAGCTTCTTGCCTTAAGCTGAAGAAGAAAGCAAATGTAGACCAAAAGTCTAAAGAATAGTTGGTGTTCTACCCGGGACACCCTAATGGGAGTTTGGACTTAGCTGGGAGCTAACCCTAGGTCACCCAGCAGGTAGTCACACCTGTGAACTAATGTGAATTAATGTTTGGCAAGCTTAAGAAGTGAAGTAAAACAGGAACTGATAGTGCAGATAGTAATACAAGCAGTGGCACTAAACTGGAAAGCTGGATTTGCAGAGTAGCAGACTGGACTGAGGCAGGCTGGACAGTAGTGAAGCAGATGGGACTTTGGTGACCTGACCGAGGTAGGCTGAACATGAAGGATTGGACGGAGGCAGACTGGACTTTAGAGACTGCATAGCAGCAGTCTGGGCAGCAGTAACTCTAGCAGACTGAACTGTAGTGACTGGACCGGCTAGAGCAGGGGTCTTCAAACTATGGCTCTCCAGTTGTTCAGGAACTACAATTTCCATCATGCCTAGTCATGTCTGTGAATGTCAGAGTTTTACAATGCCTCATGGGATGTGTAGTTTCACAACAGCTGGAGGGCCGTAGTTTGAAGATCCCGGGGCTAGAGCAACTGCAGCAAAAAAGAAACACAATGCAGTAAAATGCAGTGAAATGGAAAATGTCAAATAGAGGCTTTCAGTTTGCCTTTTTGTCTGTCACTGATAGTAACGACAGCTGTGATTTTGCAGTAACATTTAAAGGACAAGTTCATCTTTTCAAGCACAATTCTACATTTCATTTTAAATAAAAAATCTTTTCTAATGCTTTTTCTGCCCAAGTCATCTCAATGTGTTTATCTCTCACTTATCTAGTCCATGGCAGCCCTAAACCTGGATAATTTATTTTTTAAAATGTCAAAACATGCATCCTGAGCCCGTTGCTTGTAGAGTCATTCATTAGTGGCTTAAGCTTCAACTCTTTCATTGTCACCACAATGTCACAGCAAAACCGTACATTTTCTGTGGAGGAAGGTGGAAGGTTCAACCAAATTACGAGGCTGAGAATTCAATGAGCTTAATCTAGAGAGCGACAGTTTAGTACAGCAAAGACGAAGGCAGAAGTGGGAATCATACAACTTCATGAATCTAAATCTCATCGCTTTGCATCCTTAAAACATGTCTCAAGATCCGCCAAGTCTCTACAATCAAGATTTTCCACTCTCAACCAACAACGTATTAAGGCTCGTGACGATGCTGAAGCTTCTAAAATTCAGGCAGCCTTTGCCCAAAAAAAAGCAGAGATGGAAGAAGAAGCTGTAGAATCTGCACGCAAGAAAGCAGAGATAGACGCAGAAGCTGCAAACAAGAACGCATAGATGGAAGCAGAAGCTGCAGAAACTGTATGCAAGACAGCACTGATGGAAGCAGAAGTTACACACAAGAAAGCACAGATGGAAACAGAAGCTTCAGAAAGAAACTGCACGCAAGAAAGCACTGCTGGAAGCAGAGATAGAAGCAGAAGCTGCATGCAAAAAAGCAGAGATAGAGTCTTTGGAGAAACAATGTACGTGTCATGGATCCGCAGTAATGTTTGTCTGTCAGCTTACCTCTCCATGTGTTCAGCTTAAGAGACCAGCCACCCTTCACCTGTCTGCCTAAGTAATCTCTCCTCAAAGTATGGCTCCACCCCAGCCCCTATCAGGGAACACTATATTAACCTGTGCACTGCAAGCCAGCCCTGCTGATCAATATTGTGTGTTTGGCTTCCACATGCTCCTTGCTGTGTGTTCTACGTCTGATTCTAGTTACCAATCTTGGCTTGTTCTTAACTGGCCTTGCCTACTTCATATCCTGACCTTGGCTTGTTCCTTGACTATCCTTATCTGCTTGTTGCCCCGACCTTTGACTATCTCCTGACTATGCTTAGTTGTTGCAGTCTGCTGCTTCCTCTCTACCTTCCTGTAGTCTACCGTTAGCATGAGCTAGGAGGCCCTGGGGGTCGCGACCTTGAGCCAGACTGCAGCTAAATCCATCATTTTTTTTTTTTTTTTTATCAAAAGTTTTTATTGCGCACAGAGTCAAAATTTATACATTACATCTGATAATGACGTGACATACAAATCATAATAGAGGCGTACATTGAACAAATTTAACCTTCATTAGTAAAAAATATATTTCCATGTTCATACATGTAGATTCCTGAGTTCGCCGTCCTTATCACTCAATCAGTATATGTGCATTTTTTAAACCAGAACAAAAAAATAAAAACAACCAGCATATTACAACCAGCAACTTCTCCCCTCCCTCCCTCACCCACCCATAAGTCTGTCTTTGGTAGAATGGCCCACAAAGTAAAGCGAACCAGAAAAAAAGGAACAACCACCCTCTCATCAGCCCAAACAGAAAAATTGAGCTCACTATCATCCGTCCTTTGCCTATTCACTTTCCTGAAATAGGCAAAGAAAATCCAAAAAACATCCTCCCCGCAAAATATTTATCCCTCGCCTTCCAGGGTATCAGCAGAGTCAACCCATCTAAACCATACTTTTTGAAATTTTTTTGAGGCCCCCCTAGCTTCATAAGTCATTTTATACATCAAGACATCAGAGTTAATTACTTTTTTCCACATCCCCAGTGTCAGCGGTTCATCATGTATCCATCGTCTGGCAATAAGCTTTCGTACTCCAAAAAATAAAATTCTCAGAAATAATTTTGTGTGTGTACTCATTTGTTCTTGTCCAAACACCCCTAGGAGACACCTTAAGGGAGAGCAAATATTTGGCAAATCAAACTGTTCCGAAATGAATTCTGTCACCTGCGACCATAATGGTCTTACCTTTACACATTCCCAAGTCATGTGTAAGAAAGTACCCTCCGCCCTCCCACACTTATGACAAATAGCCGATTCCCGTCTATGCATTCGATACAATCTAGTAGGTGTATAGTACTGTTGATGTAGGTACCGGAATTGAATCATTTTATCCGTGGAAGAGACTACTGATATTAGATATGTATCCAACACCTCCTGCCACATTTCTTCCGACAGCTCAGGGACAATCGTGACCCAACGTTCCATAGATCTAGAGGTTGTAGTCCCCACCCCTGGGCCCACCGCCCCATAATATCTAGAAATTCTTTTTTTCGGGTCCGGATCCATCAGAATCCTCTCTAAGTCAGTATTCTGAACTATAATTTCATCAGCGCCAAACTGCGCAAGCGCAGCATGGTGTAGTTGGACATACCGAAAGTACCAGTTCCTCGGTATTTCAAATTTCTCTCTCAGCTGTGCAAATGTACAGAAGCGATTGTCCTGGTATATATGATGTAAGTATTTTATGCCATGTCTAGCCCAAGAGTTATGTCCGTCAGTTAATTTCAAAAACTCTGCAAGTGTCTTATTATACCATAGGGGATTGTTCGGTGACAACCACAATGGATCATCCTTCCTACGTCTGGAGCATATATAGAACACTTTCCCCGGTAGTGTCATTACGGATCCCACCTCTCTCCCTGGTATCCCCTTCCTATACAGCATATTTTGAAGTGTTTCCTGCGAGGAGGCAACAGCAGCCTCCAACAGGGCAGTAGCATTGGGTGTTAAAGGGAAAAATCGCCAGTGCAGAAAGGATAATTGCGACGCCAGAAAGTAAGACCTCAAATCTGGTAACGCCATTCCACCCATTGTAACTGGCAGTTTTAAAATCGCCAAGGAGACTCTGGGTGCTTTAGAGCCCCAAAGAAAACCCACAATAATGGAATCTATATTTTTAAAAACCTTCAGAGTCACAAAAACCGGAGAGTTCGAGAGAATGTAAAGAAATTTCGGCAAGAAGATCATTTTAAATAAATTTATCCGTCCCAATAGGGTAATCGGTAAATTCTGCCATTTCCGCACCTTCTCCCGAAAATTTTGTATGACCGGCGTCAAGTTTTTCTCCAAGAACGTAGAGATAGGAAGCTGGATCTCGACCCCTAAATACTTAAAAGATGTGGAGAGTGGAATGGGACATTCCCTCGGGATCACCACCCCCTCATCAATAGGGAAAATGGAAGATTTTTTCCAATTAATCCGGAATCCAGAATAATCTCCAAATTCCTGAATCAATCGGAAAGCCTCTAATAATGAGGGCCCTGGATCCTGCAAGTATAACAACATGTCGTCGGCATAAAGCGAAACTCGCTCCTCAAAATTGCCCAGTTTCAGTCCCACCAATTGCGATGTGGTTCTTAGTTTGACCGCTAAAGGCTCAATTGCCAAGGCAAACAGGAGGGGCGAAAGCGGACACCCCTGCCTGGTACCTCTAAAAATAGGGAAGGAATCCGAAACTATACCATTTACCCTTAATCTTACCAGTGGGTCCGTATAGAGTAACCTCACCCAAGCAATAAAACAAGGGCCAAAACCATATGACTCAAGGAGGTGGAACAGATATGTCCACTCTACGGAGTCAAAGGCTTTTTTTGTATCCAAAGAAGCCACTACTCTAGTCCCCAAATTGTCATGGGCTATCTGAAGGTTTATAAATAGTCTCCTAATATTCATCTGTGCACAACGACCTTGTATAAAACCAGTTTGGTCAGCGTCCACTAAATTTAGTATAACAGATTGCAGTCTACCAGCTAATATTTTTGCAAGGATTTTTGTGTCCATATTCATCAGCGAGATTGGACGGTACGAATCACATTCTCGAGGGTCTTTACCTCCCTTAGGTATTAATACAATCAGGGCTTCCCTCATAGAGGGAGGGAGTCTACCATCCGATCTAGCTGTATTAAAAACTTTCAATAGGCGTGGGGCCATACCGTAACGAAAAGTATTGTACCATTCCGAGGGAAGGCCATCCAGTCCAGGTGCCTTCCTGGGCGGAAAGGAGGCAATCGCCTTCTCTACCTCCTCCACCGTAATACCTGCTTCTAGAGCAGTACTGTCTTCTTCTGTCAATCTAGGTAGTTCTACGTCAGCAATGTATTTCCCCAGTTTCTCCAGTTCCAAGGGGGCACAAGAGCTATATAGTTTTTTATAGAAACGAGCGAAAATATCCAGGATAGCGGCCGAGTCACATATTTCAATCCTAGAATCATCATACACCGCCTTAATATATACCGGGATATAGTCAGGTCTCGCCAGGTATGCCAGAAGCCTGCCATTCTTGTCTCCAAATTCGAATATACGTCTGCGTTGTGCCAAATTTAATTTTGTAGTACGATCTGTGAGGATCGTCTTGTACTCCCTTGTACTGGTTTGTAAAGTCAGTAGTCTTTCTGTAGTAGGGTCTCTAACATATTCAGCTTCCGCCAGTGTCGCCTCAGTCTCTTTAAATTGTACCTCTGAGGCCAGTTGTTTTTTAAAACTTCGGACCTCCGTCATGAACACCCCTCGCAGCGTGGCCTTAAAAGCCTCCCATTGGAGAAGTGTGGATGCGGAGCCAGTATTTTCTGCCCAAAAATGTTTGATCGCCTCTGTACATTTGATTTTAATATACTCCTCTTGAAGCCAACTCGCCTCCATTCGCCATAGCCTTAAACCCGGCTTTGGTCCTAGGTTAAGTTCCAGTAGCATGGGGGAATGATCTGATATGGCTCTGGGCAAATATGAAACCCCCTGAACCAACTGCATCCCGTCTCCCTCAGTCAAGACGGTGTCTATCCTGGACAGCGTCTTGTGCGTTTCAGAGTAGCAGGAATATTCCCGCACTCCAGGATGATGGAAACGCCAGACATCTCTGAAACCATGTGCAGACAACCATCCCGCTAAAGGAGCCGACGTGCCGGATACCGCCCCAAGTCTCTCCAGAGCAGGGTCTGCCACAGTATTGAAATCTCCTAGTATATATATCCTCCCCTCCGCTACCTCATAAACTATCCGTAGCATATCATCTAAATGAGCTAGCGAGAAAGGAGGAGGTACATATAAATTCACTATCGTTAGAAATTTATTCATCACCTGGATTACTAATACCACAAACCTCCCTTTAATATCAGTCCGAACCGCATGTATCGAAATAGGCATAGCCTTGGTAACCAAAGTGGAAACTCCCCGTGCGTACGAAGAGTAAGTAGCATGATAAGCCCCGGCAATATGTGCTCGTTTTAAGGAGAGAACCCTGGAGCCCTGTAGATGCGTTTCCTGGAATAGAATTATATGGGGCTTGTGTTTCTTAATATAATCAAAAATCAAGGAGCGCTTGAATTTAGAATTGAGGCCTCGTACGTTCCAGGCCAAAATTTTGAGACTAACCGCCATATCTATAATTGTAGTAGTAGGCGGCCCTCCCCAGTACACCTGTCGAATCCAGCCATCCCAATGGGCTCCAGGCCTCTCCCAGTATTCGCAGCGGGCGATGCACGCAGAACATTTGAGAGAATTTCCTGTAATAACAGCAAATGTGAACCACCCCCACCAAAGACAGACTTAAACAAACCCAAAAATTACAGTTTCCAACCCTTCCCCTCCCCCCTCCCTGCACCCAGTCCCAACATACCAGGCACTTTTTTCCCATAACCACAATGAATTAGCAGCAGAGATGCAACTCAAAACTAGTCACATAAGGCAGGTTACTTGGAAGTAACAGTACTACTTAGCATTAGAAAACAATAAAAATAATAAGTCAATAAAAACTCAGTTTTCCCTAGAAAAATAGGAAAAAAAAACTTTACTCCCAGCAAAAAAAAACTGTTCCAGTAAATTGCAGTTTCAAGTTCCATCTGCAGACACTGTATATCTTTTTTTAACATAGGACAGCGGCAATATAAAACAAAAAAAAAAAAAAAATTTTTCCTCCTTCCTTTTTTTTCTTCTCACCCTCCTTTTTTCTTTTTTGTATTTGGGCCGCTAGTATCTATAGAGAAGTCCTCCAGAAAGAGAAAAAAAATTTTCCAAATGGGAAAAAAGAACTGACCCAGAGACAGACCCAAAGGATCAACTTTCCCCCTCCCCCCCCAAGGATAACCATCAGGAAGAGATTGCATCCACAATACACAGATCTCCTGTTCCAGCAATATTTTCAGCATGAAGAAAAAAAATTAATGTTATAGCAAGGAGAAAAAAAAGGGGGAAGGGGTCAACTAGTAAGGCAGGGAGAGATATATCACAAGATACAGTCAGATAGGCAGACAGTATTCTTTCCAATTAGTATTCTCTCACCCAAAAAGACAGTTGCCTCACACATTTTCATCTTCCTTAAGGCGATCTAGGAGAGGCTCTATTTCTCCGATGACCACGAGAGTCTAGCCATTCAGACGCTTCAGTAGGATTTGTGAAAAAAAGCGTTTTTCCATTCTCCACAATGCGCAGCTTAGCAGGATATAGCATGCTGTAGATCAAGTTGAGATCCCTTAATCTTTTCTTTATGGGTTGAAATGAAGCTCTCTGTTTCTGAGTAACGGCAGAGAAATCAGGATATATTGATATGCGATTTCCATCAGAAGTCATCTCAGGGCCCACTCTGGCTCCCCTTAGAATATTCTCCCGGTCCCGGAAGTGAAGCACTTTTGCTATCATAGACCTGGGAGGGGCTCCCTTTGGAGGGGCCCGGCCTGGAACTCGATGGGCCCTTTCAATAGCAAACATCTTTGTAAAGGTGTCAGGCGCCATATTAGCAATCAGCCATTTCTCTAGATATTCCTCTGGGTGCTTTCCCTCCACTCCTTCTGGGAACCCCACCAGCCTTATATTGTTTCTTCGCATACGGTCTTCCATGTCGGCCATCTTTAAAGTATGTTCAGATAGGGTCTTTCTGGTCACCTGTGCTGCAGTATCTAAGGGTCTTATATTATCCTCCAAGGCAGTAACACGGCGGTCTGTAATCTGTGCCTTCTCCCTCAGTTTTTGCATATCATGCTTGATGAATGAGAACTCCACTCTTAGCTCTTCAAAATGATCTAGTAACTTTGCTTGGCCTCCCTGAATGGCCGCCATTATCTGTGACAGGGACGGTTCCTCCTCTCCCACCACCTCCCTGTCAGCTCTCGCCCAGCGATCCTTCAACCTGTCCAGCGATCTTCCCCTGTGTATCACTACCTCTCTTTGGGGCTTAGGACTCACCCTGTCCACTGCTGAGGATGAGGATGCCTGAGGCGGTGTCCCTGTGGATCTCTGCAGCGGCGGCCATTCCTCCTCCTCCTCCTGTGTTCCAGCGCCATTTTGAGAGCCCCAGGCGAATTGTGCCAGCCGCTCACCGGCGGATTTGGGGCACGGAGGGCCGTATTTTACCATCCCTGAGGGTGCCTGATGTATCCCAGCACACATCCCCAGCCGCTGGCCGAAAAAACAAGCGCCGCTGTCCCAGGATTTTATCAGGATAGTTTGTCTGCAGACGGAGCTCCGGTCAGACGCTCCTTACATGCTGCGCGCTAGCTCCGCCCCAGCTAAATCCATCATTACCACTAGGAGCCTCTGGTGAACACCCACTGACTCTTAGATTCCGTGCCCTGGGAAATCTCCTGCTCTAGCTCCCAGTGTGATCCATGTTGGTGCTCCAGAATACCTGCTCCCCTGAATCACCTAGAGCTCCATCCACAGCAGTCAGCTGTAGGGTCCACTACCTTGCGGTGCACTCCTGACCCCAACAGGGTGCATCTGTCACCAGGACTCAGGTGACCTGACAGTAAGCTTGCCTCAGGCACGGCAAGGTAAAAGGTTTTAGAGCAAGCTGCTAGCGAAAGTGAAGGATGTAACAGCAGCTGAAACTCAGTTGCATCTTATGCATCATATTTCTCACACTCCCAAAACTTCAGTCCAATGGGCAGTCTGAAAGAACCAACCAGACCTTGGAGCAGTTCCTTTGGGCTTTTGTCTCAGCCCACCAAGATGATTGGGTTACCCTTCTGCCTTGGCCAGAATTCACTTACAATAATCATCTTAATGCCAGCACCCCGGAATCTCCATTTTTCAGTTTTCGGTAAACATCCACACCTTCCTCTGCCGATACCCTGTGCTTCTGAGATCCCTTCCTTGGATGCTATGCAGAAGAGTATGAATCAGATTTGGTCCCAAGTTCAGACTCTACTTTGGTGTGCAGCCGACAGATACAAATGTATGCTGACTGACATTGCTGAGGTGTCCCTTTATTTCAGCCTGGGGACAAGGTGTGGTTGGCTACTAAGATTATTCGCCTAAAGGTTCCTTCCATAAAGTTTGCCCCTCATTATATTGGGCCTTATGTCATCTCTGCTAGAATCAACCAAGTTTGCTATAGATTCAGTTTGCCCTCTCAGCTTAAGATTCCCAATTCCTTTCAAGTATCCTTACTTAAGCCATTGGTGCTATAGACTCCATTTGCCCTCTCAGCTTAAGATTTCCTTTTCCTTTCATGTATCTTTACTTAAGCCGTTGGTCTTGAATACATTTTCTCGTTCATCAATGCTGGCAACCCCTTCTTCTGTGGTAAACTCTAATATCTGATTGGAAGGGCTTTGGTCCTGAGGAAAGATCCTGAGTTCCCGCTTCTGATGTTTCTGCTCCTCACTTGGTGAAAAGATTCAACCTTCACCTTCCCTTAAAACCTGGACCCCAGTGGCTGGGGAGTTCTCGTAAAAGGGGGGGGGGGGGGGGGGGAGTAATGTCACGGTTCTGTGTACATTGATCTGGTGCCAGGTTTTACCCCCTGTCCGAGTTGCTCGGGTTCCTGCCAATCTGCCCTGAACCAAGGTATTATTACCCCTTTGCACCTGTATGTTAGTGTTGGAGCAACATGTCTTCACGTGGAAGCCGGACCCCTCTGTTCCTGTGGTGTTAGGCACCATGTGAGTATTCTTTTATTTTGTGTGTTGTTTGACCCTGTCGTTGTTCTCAGTGTTTTCCGTCTGGCCATGCATTTATATTCCCCTTGGTTTCTGTGTATCCCTTCTTTCCGTGTTGCTGTGTGTGTCTTTCTCACACAGAAAGACCAGGTGGATCCTTAGATCCTGCGACTTTGGCACACCTCAGTTTGCATGCGGTCAAACTGCTCCCACATCTTTGACAATGGTGACAATATCTAATAGATAAATAAAAAATGTGCTGCAGTATCAATATTAATAAACGTTATATATAAAACAACTAATTATATACTGTATGTGCTGAATGAATCAAAATAATCACCAATCGTAATACATTTGAACATCACATATCAATCTTAATCAGAAAGTCTATGGTGAGAAAATCTAGATCCCTGTACTTGATCCCCCAAGGGTGTAGTCTCACCCTTTAGGAGATCAGGTGGAGGCATCTAGGTGATTCAGTACTAGAAGATTCACAGTTTACTCTGCACTTGATTGCGCATGCTTTTGTGAAGACTGACATTGATTGGACTTTTCATTCTCACACATGGTGGATTTTCCATTGCTGATTTGTCATTTTCTCAGCACTGACTTTTTGAGACCTTTTGATCAAGATTAATATGTGATCTTTATATGTGCAGGGGTTGGTGATTATTTTGATTCATTCAGCTCATACACTATATTGTGAAAAGTATTGGGACGCCTGCCTTTACACATACATGAACTTTAATGGCATCCCAGTCTTAGTCCATAGGGTTCAATATTGAGCTGGCCCACCCTTTGCAGCTATAACAGCTTCAACTCTTCTGCACTGGTAATAGAATAAACAAAAAGCGAAAATGGGAGTTTTAGGGTGCGAAATGAATTACTTTAAGAAACAATAACAATTTCATTAATTTTATTTAAACAAAGCATGGTTAAAAAATTAATTTTAAAACCAACACATAAAGGTAGATGGTCAAAATACAAAAGTGGGTAGCCTCTACATGTTTTGTCATAATCATGGCTTCTTCCAGAGCTTTTTTAAGACCCTATGTGCAAAATCACCCAAAACAGAGACAGAAATTCCAGGGGACCATCAAGGCCTTGCCGGCAAATCAGCAGAGTATTAGTGTGCTTCATTCATTTCTTACCCTAAAACTCCCATTTTCGCTTTTTGTTTATTCTATAACCTTATGGACTAAGACTGGGATGTCATTAAAGTTCATGTGTGTGTAAAGGCAGGGATCCCAATACTTTTCATAGAGGGAGCAAATCCTTTCAAAATTTTTTGTGGAAAATGGTCAAACATTCCCATAGACACACTCCTAAACCTTGTGGGCGGCCTTCCCAGAAGAGTTGAAGCTGTTATAGCTACAAAGGGTGGGCTAACTCCATGTTGAACCCTACGGACTAAGACTGGGATGCCATTAAAGTTGATGTGTGTATAAAGGTGCCGTCTCCATAGCATATGATGGACGATGGCGCGGTTCTTTACCCATGTGATTGGCTGTGTTCAATCACAGCCGATCACATGTAAACACTGAAGTGCCGTTTATCGTCTCTCCTCACCTCACACTGACAGAGTGTGAGACAAGGAGAGCTGATCAGTGGTATCTTCTCACAGGGGAGACTGTACACATAATCAGAGCACTGATCATCAGTGCTCTGATTATTAGTACAGCCCCAGCAGTGCCTATCAGTGACACCAATCAGTGTCCATCAGTGATGCCAGTCAGTGCTGCCTTTCAGTGCCCATCAGTGCCCACCAGTGCCTGCTTATCAGTGTCACCAATCAATGCCCACCAGTGCGGCATATTAGTGCCTCCTCATCAGTGTCACCTAATCAGTGCCCTTCATTGCCGCCTCATCAGTGCCCATCAGTGCAGCCTATCAGTGCCCATCAGTGCTGCCTCATTAGCGCACATCAGTGAAGGAGAAAAATTACTTATTTACAAAATTTACTGACAGAAACTAAGAAACACTATTATTTACAATTTTCAGGCCTTTTCTTCATTTTTTTAGCAAAAAATAAAAAAACCTATCGGTGAATGAATAAATACCACAAAAAGAAAACTCTATTTGTGTGAAAAAAATGATAAAAAATTTATTTGGGTATGTTGTTGCAAGACCGCGCAATTGTCATTCAAAGTGTGACAGCGCTGAAATTGCCTGGGCAGGAAGGGGGGTAAAAGTGCCCTGTATTGAACCGATTAAATACTAACATTTGTGTTTTGTTCACAGGTCTTTTGAAGCACAGTACTGGCTAGCTTTAATTTACCATAGTTAGTTAGTTCAGTTATTAATGTTTTGTAAATCACCACGTGGTATTATCAGCTGATTAATTATTAACTGTTGCAAAGAATTCAACAGTCAGTCTTTTCTGGTGGCTACAACGGAGAAATCTACTAAAGTGCCATTTCATTGCCCACATTTCTTAGGTCACAATCACAGATGCCAGCAACATAGGATGGGGGCTCACTGCCTTGCCCAAGGCAGGTGGAGGTTTCGAACATTGTGGAGCTGCAGGCAGCCTTCTGTGCCCTACAGACCTTTCACCATCTGACAAAGGGAGTGTCAGTGCTCTTAAGGCTAGACAATGCTATGGTGGTCTCCTACATAAAGAGACAAGCGGGGACTCTCAGTCTTTCCCTATTACAGCAAGTGGAGCCAATTATGTCTATAATTGGAGCCAATTATGTCTTAGAATCTATAACCAACATATCCCCAGCGTATGTTCAATTTGGACAACAACGAATGGTCTCCATTTGGAGGTTTTCAGGTAGATACTGTCTCTGGGGAGTGAGTTCAAAAGTCGATCTGTTTGCCTCTCCATGCTACAACAAGCTCAAAGTATTATATGAGGGGCAGGTATGTTCAGGCCTTCAGGACAGATGCCCTGATGGATCTTTGAAAATTCAATAGTGCTTACGCGTTTCCCCCAGTTTTAGTCATCCTCAAGTTTCTACAGAGACTCAGAGCAGAAGATGTGGAGATCATGGCAGTGATGCCATATTGGCCAAACAGGCCATGGTTTCCCTTGCTTGGCCCTTAGCTGCTCTTCTGGAGTCATCTCCACTCTCATGAATGCTAGGCGAGAGAGTACAAAGTTTAAGGGAGAATCTGGTCAAAGTTAATGGAGTAAATGTCTGCTGCTGATGGGTAATGTAGTTAGCCAGATGTTCTGGGCTTCCTCCAGTCAGGCTTAGATCTGGCCCTATTGGTCAGTTCCCTAAAAGTAGAAGTGTCAGCCTTATTGGCCTTCACAGGTGTACCCTGGGCCAGACATCCTCTTGTCTGACAATTGTTCAAGAGAGCGACTAGGCTTAAGCCTTAGAGAAAGCTGAGGTTTCCTGAATCGGACTTTCCTCTAGTCCATGACTCCCTCTCATGGTCTGGAACAGTGTGTGCTAGGTCTATCTCCATTAAAGACCTCCCAATCAAGTCCGCCTTCCTTGTGGCTATCATGTCAGCGAAAAGAGTCTCTGAAATTGGAGCCCTTGGTCATAAAAAACCTTTCTTAACATTCTGTCCAAATCGAGTGGTGCTGATACCTATGCTTGACTCCCAAGATAACACCAGTCTTTCACAAGAAACCAATAAATTGTTCTGCTAACCTTGATGCCCCGTACACACGGTCGGATTTTCCTACAGAAAATGTTCGATGGGACCTTGTCGGAAATTCCAACCGTGTTTAGGCTCCATCACACATTTTCCATAGGCATTTCCGTCACACAGAATTTGAGATCTGGATCTCAAATTTTCCAACAACAAAATCCATTGTCGGAAATTCCGATTGTGTGTACACAATTCCAACGCACAAAGTTCCACGCATGCTCGGAATCAAGCAGAAGAGCCGCACTGGCTATTGAACTTAATTTTTCTCAGCTCGTTGCACGTGTTGTACGTCACTGCGATCTTGACGTTCGAAATTTCCAACCAACTTTGTATGACCGAGTGTATGCAAGACAAGTTTGAGCCAACATCCGTCGGAAAAAAAACATGGATTTTGTTGTGGGAATGTGCGATCGTGTGTACAGGGCATTAGAGTGTCTGGGAGTACTGATATACAAGTGGATCTATGTCTTGGCCGGCTTCGCAGCATGTGGTTCCTGATGTAATCTGAAGAGCGGCTTTGTGGTCCTTAATCAACACCTTTTATGGCTCATTATTGTGTAGAGCCTGCCTCTTTATCCTCTGTTAATTTAGGTTTGAAAGTCTTGTCTGTTGACAATGCAAATTAAAGCCTTTTATTCAGTATCTTCCCACCCATGTGTGTATGGCTAGTTATTTCCCATACACATGCTGCCATGGAGTCTGTCAGGAAAACAAAACATTTTCTATCAAATACTTATGGTAATGTTCATTTCCTGATGGACTTCATGGCAGCAGGAGTTTCCTCCCAGTGTCATAAGTAGGCTAGTTACAGAACACGGCCTCTGGATGAGCCAAAATTTATGGGAGTGAGGTCCTATAGGATGGGAGAGGAGGTGGGAGTAAACCCCATAGTTATGCTGCCATGGAGTCCATCAGAAAAAGAAAAGTATGGTAAGTATTTGACTTTCCGTTTTTTTTCTTAACTATTACATAATCCATTGGCTTTTATACAGCAGCAAAACCCCTATCTGATTAATTTCAACTTGAAAAAAAAATACATTTTTAGGTAGTTTTTCTTGCAAAAACTTTTTTTTTTAATCTAGCAATTACAGGCTAGAATTGAGCAGTTTAAGTAACAGACACAACCTATATAAAAGCTTCCTGGTAAAGCAGGTTTCATAGAATAGCTTGCAATCTTCTTTTAGTGAAGTAGCATGCTGTATTGTCTACAAAGTTTATAAAATGTCAACATAGTGCAAACAAAAATACAAAACCACAACCCCACTTTCCAGAGGTGAGGCAGTTGCTACGTTGAAAAAAAAATTACAGTGCCACATTTAGGATACAATAGCCAGGCATTTAGAACAATGGCTGGAGAGCATATAAGCAGCATGATTGGGCAGAAATGTAAGAGGGAGCGACAAAGCAGGTTTTATCAAGAAATAACAATCAGAGTGTAATACAGTGCCTTAAAAAAGTATTCATACCCCTTGAAATTTTCCATGTTTTGTCATGTTACAACCAAAAACGTAAATATATTTTATTGGAATTTTATGTGATAGACCAACACAAAGTCGCACATAAGTGTGAAATGGAAGGATAATTATAAATGGTTTTCAATTCTTTTTACAAATAAATATCTGAAAAGTGTGGCATGCATTTGTATTCAGTCCCCCTGAGTCAATACTTTGTAGAAACACCTTTTGCTCCAATTACAGCTGAAAGTCTTTTTGGGTACCATTTTTACACATCTAGAAAATTAAATTTTTGCCCATTCTTCTTTGCAAAATAGCTCAAGCTCTGTCAGATTGGATGGAGCACGTAGATGAACAGCAATTTTCAAGTCTTGCCACAGATTCTCAATTGGATTTAGGTCTGGACTTTGAGTGGGCCATTCTGACACATGCATATGCTTTGATCAAAACCATTTCATTGTAGCTCTGGCTGTATTTTTAGGGTGGTTGTCCTGCTGGAAGGTGAACCTCTGCCCCAGTCTCAATTCTTTTGCAGAATCTAAAAGGGTTTTCTTGTAAGATTGCCCTTTATTTAGCTCCATCCATCTTCCCATCAACTTTGATCAACTTCCCTGTCCCTGCTGAAGAAAACCATCCCCACAACATGATGCTGCCACCACCATGTTTCACGGTGGGATGGTGAGTTCAGAGTGATGTGCAGTGTTAGTTTTCTGCCACACATAGCATTTTGCTTTTAAGCCAAAAAGTTCAGATTTGGTCTCATCTGACCAGAGCACCTTCTTCCACATGTTTGCTGTGTCCCCCACATGACTTCTCGCAAACTGCAAATGGGCCTACTTATGACGTTTTCAACAATGGCTTTCTTCTTGCCACTCTTCCATTAAGGCCAGATTTGTGGAGTGCATGACTAATAGTTGTCCTGTGGACAGATTCTCTCACCTGAGCTGTGGATCTCTGCAGCTCCTCCAGAGTTACCATGGGCCTCTTGGATGCTTCTCTGATTAATGCTCTCCTTGCAGAGCCTGTCAGTTTAGGTGGACAGCCATGTTTTGATAGGTTTGCAGTAGTGCTATTCTCTTTCCATTTTCGGATGATGGATTGAACAGTGCTCCATGAGATCTTTAAAGCTTGGGATATTTTTTCTTATAACCTAACCCCTGCTTTAAACTTCTCCACAAATTTATCCCCGACCTGTCTGGCGTGTTCCTCGGCCTTCATCATGCTGTTTGTTCACTAAGGTTCTCTAACAAACCTCTGAGGGCTTAACAGAACAGCTGTATTTTTTTACTGAGATCAAATTACACACATGTGAACTCTATTTACTAATTAGGTGACTTCTGAAGGCAAATGCTTCCACTAGATTTTAATTAGAGGTATCAGAGTAAAGGGGGCTGAATACAAATGCACGCCATGCTTTTCAGATATTTATTTGTAAAAAACAAAATACATTTACGTTTCTGGTTGTAACTTGACAAAATGTGGAAAATTTCAAGGGATATGAATACTTTTCAAGGCAGAAACAACAGGCAGAAATGTAGCACAGATGCACTGCACATCATTTAAGCTTTTTTACTAGGCCGGTATTCAAAAGATAGTAGCATTTACAAAGTTAGAATTATTACAATATTATATTAAAATAATAGAATAGAAAAAGGCTCAACATCAAATAAAAGTTTAAGTCTCTATTTCAAAATTCACACAGCATTTGCATCCAGGAGCCCAAAAAAAGCAAATGTAGTATCTTTTTCTGGGGCCACTTTGTCTCCACCAACGTATAAAAATGGCACATTAAACTGCTTACCAAATGAAAAGATCCCACATACTAAGAAGGTCAAACAGAGCAAAGAAAAGAAGCCCCAGCCAGTCCCTGATAATGGCCCACTGGCTGAAACATTATTGAGCAGAGTTAGGATGAATGACATCAAAGCTACAGCTCTGTATAGAAGGCTATAAGAGCGGAAGAGCTGTTTTAAAGGTGTTGTTTTAAGTTTAAATAATTGGTGACATTATACACTATCTGGAACTTTTTCTCCTTACTTTTCCCTGTGCTGTGTAACTGTCAAGGGAAATATTTATTCCAGTGCACATTCTTTTGAATCATGAAATATGAACCCATGAAATTTTATTTTTTATTTTTATTGAGCCTTTTTCTATTCTATTATATAGATGTTATTGTGATATTTTAATCAAGTTAGCCTTCAAGCGCTGCTATTCTTTGAACACTGTCTTTTTCAAAAAATAAAAATGACAGTGTATTATTTCAGCGACAACAAGAGGAAACATTGCACAGACATGTTGCATATCCTGTAAGCTTTTTTTTTTTTTTTTACTAGGCAGAAAGTTAAAGGCAGATATGAGACAGATTAAATAAAATTATAGTGTATTAGGTCATAGAAAACAGACAGACACAATGCACATTATGTAAGAAATTTTACTAGGCTGCAATTGAAGAGGAAGAGAGAAGGCAGTTTTTATCATGAAATACAATTTAGAGTGTATTATTTCTGAGACAAAGGTCAGCATTTCAGCAGTTGGAGTAGGCTGCATTTAAAAAAAATACATAACACACACATCTGTTCAGGTCAAATATTCACAGTATTTTTTTTACGCTATAAAAAGTAAGGAATATTGTGCTTGGTTAAAACACATCCTCATTTAGTTTTGGAGGACAAAAAAATTAAGCCTATATTTTTGTAATAAAAACAAAAGTAATATGGGAAATACAGTATATATATATAGTATTTCCACAATACCATTTAGCCTTCAAGGAATGAAAAGATTTTTAAAGATTATATTTTTTAGATTACAATATAAGCAATATGCTACACACAATATACATAATATTTCTACAACTTATTTTAGCTTTGGAGATAAAAAAAAATCAAATAAATTTAATATGCCACACAAAGCATATTAAATATTTCTACATTTTTATTTTAGACCTCATCAGCTGAACCACATACCCATTTAGCTTTTGAGTCTCAAAAATTATATTTTTCACATTAAAATGCAAGGAATATGGCACACACTGCATTAGCAAAATGTTGATACATTACTTACATCATGCAGCACATACTGCATAGACAGTATTTGAACTCTTTTAAGCTTTATTTTGAAAATGACAGACCACATGCATCCCAAAACCCACAATAAAAAGAAAATATTTTAATTACTCCATTGAAAGTATTTCATATCTTTTGGTAGGCTGAATTATGAAAGAGGGACCACAGTCAGCTTATAGTAAAGGGAAAAAAATGCTTATTTTGTACCAGAGCACCAAAAAACACCACTAACTTTGAGGTACAGCAAAGGATTGACCCTGAAGTTAAAATAGAGAAAATCTAGCAGCTAAGGAGCAGCTGCTGAAACATTAGGTGTGATACCTTGACAGGGCTGCAGTACGGACTAGAGCTATAGAGACAGCACAAGAACAGGGCCAATGATAAAGCAGTACAGCTGGCCCTCCTGTACCAGACCCAAGCCCCATCAGTTCAACAGGGGGGGCCTGGGCAGCTGTACTGCCTTATCCCTGAAAACAATCTCCATGTGGCTTCCCCTGAAGTGCAACTGTCTTCTTCTCCTCTCCCTTCTGTTAGCTTTCAGTTGCTGCAGGGGGAGCCACAGGAAGATCAGTCTCAGCAATTGGTATATGCATCCCTCGGCTTCCGCTGCTCTGATCTCCCTGTCCCCCCCCTTCGAAGTGCTGCCAGCTTCTCTCCCTCCTGCCAGATGCAGCCGCTGTGGAGGCCTCCTTTAAGCTGCGTTCTGATTTTACCCTGTGAATTCTAGGGGCAAAATTTTGGATACCTTCCAGAACAATATTGAAAAGGAGTTAACTAGGTTAGCTTTACGCTCTGGGAATAGGGGACATATCTGCAATGATAACCTCTCCTCTGAAGAGTGCATTGCACTTGAGTCCCTTAGGTGTGATTCCACCATTGCAATTAAAAACTCAGATAAGGGTGGGATGGTGGTAATCCAAGATACCAATATGTATAAAGCAGAAGCTCTCCGACAACTATCGGATAAAGACACCTATTGTGAACCTTACAGTAATCCCAGTGACAAGTTTAAAAAGATTTTAGGTGGACTCGTATAGAAAGGGATACGTTTAGGTATATTCACACAAAAGGAAGGTGAGAATTTGGTCCCTGAGGCTCCTATAATCCCGGTGTTTCACCACCTCCCTAAAACACATAAAGGTTTAGTCCCTCTTATGGGACGTCCTATAGTGGCCAGGATAGGTTCCCTCAATGAACATCTTGGGCTTTGGGTTGATTGCTAGCTGCAGCCCATTGTGAGGGACCTTCCTGGCTATCTGAGGAACACTAAACAACTATTACAGTGTTGTGACAAGTTAACATGAGAGGATGGTGACACCTGGATTACTTGTGACGTCTCCAGTCTTTATTCCTCCATACCTCAACATCTGGGTCTACGAGCAGTTGAATTCTTCTCGGATCATTGTAGTCAGTATTATTTCATTCACAAAGAATACATCTTGGAAAGTCTGGAGTATTTGCTCACCCATAATTTCTTTTCATTTGATGGGGGTTTCTATCACCAGAGGTGCGAAGCAGCCATGGGGCTTGGTTTTCCCCCCTCTCTCGCCAACTTCTACTTGGGTTGGTGGGAGAGGGGCTGCAACTTTTGGGATGGAAACCCCTTTCGCTCGATAATTAAATTCTACCACAGGTACATGGATGTTTTGTTGATTGTCTGTTCAGATACCATGGGTGAGTTGAATCGGTTTCTTTTATGTTTAAATGACAACGCTCTAAACCTGCAGTTTACTGGACAGATGAGTAATGAACCAATTTCCTTTCTGGACGTTACACTTTCAAGTAGAGATGGTCATATCACGTCCAGCATATATAGGAAACCCAACTCTGGGAACACCTTGCTCCGTGCTGACTCAGGACATCCTAATCATGTTACTCACAGTATACCCGTGGGACAATTCTTGAGATTGAGGAGAGTGTGCAGTGAGGAAGATGATTTCCAGAGGGAGAAGGAGAAAATGAGTGAGAGGTTCTTGATAAGGGGTTACAATATGGGCACACTTCGCAGAGCCACTTACATTACAGACACCACAGCTAGAGACACACTCCTATGTGATAGGGTACATAAGTGAGATTCTGCCAATACCTAGTTTTTTTCGACCCCATATAGTCTTGAATTTCAGAAGATTTAAAATATATTAGCACGTCATATCTCAATCCTCTATGAGGATGACATACAGTATATGCCAAGATTTTATCGAGGGGTTTTAAGTTTTCACCAAGGGGTTTGGTATCCTGCCAGGCACCTTCTTTAAGTAACTCTTTATCTCCCAGTGATTGCAGGTCTGGTTTTTAACACAGGACATGGCTTGACTTTGTGGGTGCCAATGATTTTCCAAGTTGTCCTTGTATTGAGAAGGGAGATCGGTTTCAGTCCACCACTAATAATAGGATCTTTAGAATTAAATCTTTTATCAATTACAACACTAGAAATGTGATCTATTTGATCACATGTCAAGCATGTAAGATCCAATATGTGGGGCGCACAACAAGAAGACTTAGAGATCGTTTAAACAATCACATTTACAATATAGTAAAGGAACATGGTACTAACGTGGCTTGACATTTTAATAATTTTCATGATGGTGACATTACTCTTGTGCAAATACAGGGCATAGAAAAAGTGACGACACCTAGAAGAGGGGGGAGATAGGTTTAGAATTCTTTGCAAACAGGAAGTCTATTGGGTATTTTCCCTCAACACTAGAATACCTGTGGACTTAAATTTGGAGTAGGACTTAACCCATTTTTATTATTATTATACAGGATTTATATGGCGCCGACAGTTTACGCAGCACTTTACAACATTAGGGCAGACAATACAAGTACAATACAATTCAATACAGGAGGAATCAGAGGGCCCTGCTCATTAGAGCTTACAATCTAGGAGGGCGGGTCAAGTTATACAAAAGGGTAACAGCTGCGGGGGATTAGCTAATGGAGAAAATAGTGCAGTTGTTAGATGGAGGCAGGATAGGCTTCTCTGAAGAGGAAAGTTTCCAGGGATCACCTAAAGGTGGATAAATTTGGAGACAGTCTGACAGATTGGGGTAGTGAATTCCAGAGGATGGGCGAGGATCGGGAGAAGTCCTGGAGGCGGATATGGGAGGAGGTGATGAGGGAGCTAGAGAGCAGAAGGTCTTGGGAGGAACGGAGATGGCGATTAGGTTGGTATTTTGAGACTAGGCTAGTGATGTAGCTGGGGGCAGAGTTGTGGATGGCTTTGTAACTTACTGTTAGTATTTTTAATTTAATTCGTTGGGTGAGTGGTAGCCAGTGGAGGGATTAGCAGAGAGGGGTAGCAGACACTGAGCGGTTTGTAAGGTGGATGAGTCTGGCAGCAGCATTCATGATGGACTGAAGGGGGGATAGTCTATTTAAAGGTAAGCCAATGAGGAGGGAGTTGCAGTAGTCGAGGCGAGAGATAACCAGGGAGTGAATCAGGAGCTTTGTGGTTTCATTGGTTAGAAAGGGACGTAGTTTAGAGATGTTGCGGAGGTCGAGGCGACAAGCTTTGGAAAGTGATTGGATGTGGGGCCGAAAGGAGAGTTCAGAGTCCAGGATAACACCTAGCACCCTGACATGTGGGGACGGGTGGATGGTTTTGCCATTGCTCTTGACAGAGAAGTCAGGGGAAGAGGCACGTGGGGGGAGGAAATATTATAAGCTTAGTTTTGGACAAGTTGAGTTTGAGGAAGTGGTGTGACATCCATACAGATATGTCGGTTAGTAAGTTAGTGATGCGTGAGGAGACTGACGGAGTGAGTTGAGGGGTGGAGAGATAGATTTGTGAGCTGTCAGCATAGAAATGATATTGAAAGCCATGAGAGGCTATCAGCTGACCCAGGGAAGAGGTGTAGATGGAAAATAAAAGATGTCCAAGAACAGAACCTTGGGGGACCCCAACAGAGAAGGGAAGAGGAGTGGAGGAAGTAGAATTGTAAGTGACACTGAATGTGCGTTGGGATAGGTAGGATGAGAGCCACTGAAGAACACAGTCACGGAGACCAAGGGAGTAAAGTTTTTTGAGGAGGAGGGGGTGGTCAACCGTGTCAAAGGCAGCTGAAAGATCCAGAAGTAGGAGTACAGAATAGTGTAGGTTGGTTTTTGCAGTTAGTAGGTCATTTGTGAGTTTTAAAAGAGCAGTTTCTGTGGAGTGTTGAGGGCGAAATCCAGATTGAAGGGGATCAAGAAGGTTGTTTTTAATGAGGTGGTCACTCAGTTGGTTGTAAACCAGGCACTCAAGTAGTTTAGAGGAAAAGGGGAGCAAGGAGATAGGGCGTAGGTTGTTAAGATTGGTAGGGTCGAAGGACGGCTTTTTAAGTATGGGAGTGACCAGTGCATGCTTTAGAGCATTGGGGAAGATGCCAGAGGTAAGGGAGAGATTGAAGATGTGGGTTAGAGAGTGTAGGATGGGGTCAGAGGGCGACCGTAGCATTTGAGAGGGAATAGGGTCCAGGGGACAGGTGGTTAGGTGGGCGATAGAAAGGAGTTTAACAATTTCGTCTGTAGTAGCAGATTTGAATAGCGGGAGTGTCAGTTGTACCTGTTGACATGGGGTCTTAGCTAGGGGAGATACCTGTAGAGTGGAGATTTCATCACGGATTGTATCAATTTTGTTTTTGAAGTGATTAGCGATCTCCTGGGCAGTGAGTAAGTCAGTGGGTGGAGGCGGTGGAGGACAAAGTAGAGAGTTGAAGGTAGAGAAGAGTTTACGAGGACTGGATGAAAAGGTGTTAATAAGAGTTGTAAAATAGGTTTGCTTGGCAGTGTGGAGGAAAGAATAGTATTTTTGGAGGGCAGATTTGTATTGGTTGAAGTCTTTGAGAGACTTAGTCTTGTGCCACAGACGCTCAAGAGCGCGACTACGTTTTTTAAGAATTTTAGTGTCATCTGTTTGCCAGGGTTGTAGGGGTCGAGGCCTGATTCTGCGTGTAGTGAGGGGAGCGAGCTTGTCCAGGGTGGAGGACAGGGATTTGTTGTAGATGGACGTGGCTTGGTTGGGGCAGGACAGGGGAGAGATTTTGTCATAGAGGTGGTCAGTAGCAGAATAGAGGAGAGAGGAGTTGAAGTTGCGAAAGTTTCTACGGGTGATGGTTAGGCGATTGGAGGGAAAGGTGGTGGAAGACAGGGGGAGAGAGAAACTAATAAGGGGATGGTCGGAGAGAGGAAAAGGATTGTTTGAGAAGTTGCATGGAGTGCATAGGTAGGAGAATACAAGGTCAAGGGTGTTGCCATCAGAATGAGTAGAAGCCTGTACCCATTGCTTCAGGTCAAATGAAGAGGTTAGACTAAGAAGTTTAGAAGTAGCAGGAGTGTTTGTATTAACAGGGATATTGAAATCACAGAGAAGGATTGTGGGAATTTCCGAAGAGAGAAAGTAGGGTAGCTAGGCAGAGAACTCATCAAGGAAAGTCGATAATGGTCCAGGGGGCCGGTAGATCACAGCAATTCTTAGGGAAGTAGGAGAGAATAGACGTA
This sequence comes from Aquarana catesbeiana, assembly GCF_042186555.1. Classification (NCBI taxonomy): domain Eukaryota; kingdom Metazoa; phylum Chordata; class Amphibia; order Anura; family Ranidae; genus Aquarana; species Aquarana catesbeiana. The sequence goes on from NC_133325.1 coordinate 516,803,143, forward strand.
TACAGTGGGCTTCGAATGAAGAGAGGGAAAAAGAGGGAGGAGAGTGAATAACCTGGAAGGTGCTCTGGGGGTTTAGGAGGAATCCCACTCCACCTCCTTTGCGTCCATTAGGCCTAGGGGAGTGAGTCCAGTGAAGGCCACCCTGGGAGAGGGAAGCAGGAGAAGGGGTGTCATGTTCGTGGAGCCAGGTTTCGGTGAGAGCAAGTAGATTAAAGGAATTAGTGACAAAGAGGTCATGAACAGCAGTGAGTTTATTGCAGACAGAGCGGGCGTTCCAGAGGGCGCAGGAGAGAGGGAGGCTGGTGTTGGGAAGAAGAGGAATGGAGACTAAATTGCATAGATTGCGATTACTGTCAGATGGTGTAGGGTGATGGTGATGGGTGTGTTGGATACAGTTAAATAAGAGAGGCCCAGGGTTTGGGGAAATATCTCCAGTGATTAGGAGAAGCAGAAGAGTAAGGGAGGTAGTATGAGAATGTGATTTATATGAGGGGACGTGCTTCAGTGTCCTGGGGGGGTTGTTAGCAAGTGGGCTTAGAGTTAGAAAGAGGTCATGAGTGCAGTAATAGGGGGAGGGGAGAAGCGAGGGTGATATGTAAAGATTGTGGGGTGGAGCAGAGGGGTGAAGAAAAGAGAGTTTGAGGAGAGAGGCAGCAATTGTGAAAAGGAGGATAGGTAAAGAGTGCATGTTTCAGAGAGGAAGGAGAGATAATTTGAAACTGGGGTCACCTGCTGTCTTTTGTAGTTTGCTTTGTGCAAATTGCTGAAGTGCAAGAGCAGAAGTGCCACTTATTTAAAGAACCCCTGTATGTGCAGCCCCCTGTATGTGTTCCCCCCCGTAAAGAAAGCCTTGTTATATACTGGGTTGGGTGTGCATGGAATCTGGAAATTAATCAATTAGGAGGTGATATAAAGGCACACAGCTAGTAGAGCAAAGCTTTCACATCACAATCAAATTGCAGGAGGACCAAGAGGCCAAAATTGTAAAGATAAGGGAGCCCATAATTTAGGTAAGACTTACTAGCTAAATAAACATTATTTAGCTGTCTGTCTCTAAAGCGCATAAAGCTTTTTAGGACTAAGTGTTACCACCGTTGTTTTTTTGGACATTTTATGGACATCAAGAGAATATTTTATTAATTAATGACAGTTATTAGTTTGTCCTTGTTCATTCAAGGTTTGTTGTACTACTCTGTGGTCACACATAGTCTTCATGTTGTGGGGATCAGGGTTCAGAATGGAAAGTGAGGGGGGGGTAGTAAATATTTCATACTTACCAGCGCCTTCTTTTCCTGAAGGAACACATTGAGCAATTGTTCCTGTGTTCTTTCATCACTAAAGCATAGTAAACTGTGCTTACAATGCTTTAGTTTGTGAATGAACTTGGGGCCTCTGTACTGCTGGGGCTGTAGAGAAAGGGTCTGAGGAATCTGTATCTCCCCCCCTTTTCTCTGTCTCAAAAGTGACACATCAGAACATTTAGAAACTTCACCAAAGCTCCCCCATTTGACAGCAGTGAAGAGGCATTGTATTGTCTACTCATAGCGTACTTTAACCCCTTCAGCTTCACACTAGCACGCCACAACTGCATGTATTGCACACGGTTGTGGGGTGCTTGCAGAGCAGCTCTATTTACTTAAATGGGTTGCGTTTAACAGGGGGTATAATTCCTACTACGGCATGTGCACACCTCTAGCTGATGCCTCTGAAGCTAAAGAGGGTAGCAGTTGTGGGGCGGTAAAAACTCAGCTCAACCGTATGGTTTTACTGCAACCTCAAATTTGAATGACTCATTCAGACAGGTACTTTAACCATGTAAATGAGTGGTTTTGTTCATGCGGCTGGAGCCAGCACAATGCATTAACATGCTAGGGATGCCACTTGTCCAGGATTCACCTGGACAGTCTGATTTTTGCATCATGTGCCCGGGTTTCTGACTGATAGACACCCGGACACACAGTGGTGGCACCAGGTGGGTGCTTGGGGGTGATTAAGTGCCCCCAAACGTCTTTAAGCACCCTCATAGCACCCCCAAAAATTAGATGCCACTACTTGCATATGTCACAATTTTTTTTTTAATTTACACCTGCACATTTTCTTTTGATATAAAGCCTCTCTGCTGCCTCTTCAACCAATGAGAAAGCATCCCCTTCCTCATGCCGCCTGTTTTGACTTCTAAGCTAAGCTGTATCAGGAGGAAGTGTCAGGAGCTCAATGACAGGGGGAGAGGAGAGGAGTGGAGAGAACACGGCCTGCTATGGGGGATGGACTACAAGAGGCAGACAGATCATTCCTCTGCAGTAAGCTATGAGTTGTTTTTCTACAATTAGTCTAAAGGGAAAGAAACAGCATGCCAGTATGGCAAGAGCAGGCTTTTTTCTACAGTGTGGGATACAGAAAGTTAGAGGAGCATCAGTGCAGCACCCGGACAGGATGTCTGTATGGTGTGTTCTTTCTCTCCATCGATCCCTCCATCCAACCATCCCTTGCTCCATCCATCCATCTCTCCCTCCATCCAACCATACATCCCTTCATCCAACCAACCATCCATCGCTCCCCTCTCTCCCTCCATCCAACCATCCATCCTTCTATCCAATCATTCCTCCCTCAGTCCAACCAGCCCTCCATCCATCCATGCATCCCTCCCTCCATCCATCCAACCATTCCGCCCTTTATCCATCCATCCATCCCTCCCTCATCAATCCCCCTCTCCAACCATCCCTCTCTCATCTATCCAACCATCCCTCCATCCCTTGCTCCATCCACCCATCCATCTATTCCTCCCTCCATCCAACCATCCTTCCAACCATCCCTCCCTCCATCCCTCCATCATCACTCTTTCCATCCAACCATCGATCCATCAGTCCATCCACTCAACCATCCCTCCATCCATTCATCCCTCCCTCTGCTTGCTTTATCTTTACGATAAACCTTGCTGGTGTCACAGTAGTGCCCTCACAGCGTTTCCCACACTCTAGAAATAGGCCAGGGCTCTTGTACACCAACTGCCTGAGCCCATTCAGTGTAAGCAGCCCAGGTGCAGTGTACAGCTTGTCATTGACATGAATGGTTGTAGGCTTCTGTATTCCTCAATACAGCAACATACAACCATTCATGTTAATGACAGGCTGTACACTGCACCTGGGCTGCCTGGATGGAGGAAATTCAAATGCAATTATACTGAATGGGCTCAGTCACCTGTCTGCAAGAGCCCTGAATCTCAATAAAAGTAATGTAAACTTTCTCTCTGTAATCTCTCTTCCTCCTCATATTAGTGTAATTTATATCCCATATTGAGTTTGGTGGTCAGTACCAGTACCATATGCAATGGATTCAAGAGAATCAGCTAATTTACAACTCTGCACTCTATGTAGTGCACTTCTGAAAGCTACACTCATAGCGCGCTCCTGATCTCTGCATTGTGTATGTAGCCCATTCCTGATTTCTGCACTGTCCACCCACTGCCTCTCTGGCCACCCCGCTGCCTCCCTGTCCACCCCCTGCCTCCCTGTTCATCCTACTGCCCCCCTGTCCACTCCACTACTCTCCAGTCCTCCCTGCTGCCCCCTGTCCTCCCTGATGCCCTCCTGTCTATCTAACTGCCTCCCTGCCCCCCTCTACTTCCCTACTCTCCAGTCCACCCTGCTGCCCCCCCTGTCCACTACACTACTCTCCAGTCCTCCCCACTGCCCCCATCCATTCCACTGCCCCCCTGCTGACCCCCTGTATATCCCACTGCCCTCCTGGCCACCCTGCTGACCCCCTGTCCATCCTGTTGACCCCCTGACCACTCTGTGGCCCCCCTGACCACTCTGAAGCTCCCCAGTCCACCCCCAGCCCCCCGTGCATTCTGCTGCCCCCCTGTCCACTCCACCACCACCCAACCCATCCTGCTGCTGTGGGGTTCTTTGGAGTGCTGTGGTTAGGGTGGTCTGCTTTGGGGTGCCTTGGATATGATGGACTGATTTAGTGTGTTGTAGATAGAATGGGCCACTTTGGTGTGGTGTTGATAGTGTGAGTCAGTGGAAGCTTGGGGTGCAGTGGATAGTAAGGTGTGCAGTAATTTAGGCCTCTCCCACTGTTAATGCAATGCGGCCACACCCTCTGTTAGCTGTGGCATGCTCAGCACACTGTGTTACTACTCTCTTTAAGCCACCCAAAAGTGTCCAAGGTCCTATTGTTTATAGTGTACACTACACAAAAAAATGCCGTATGCCAGTAAAGTGTTTGGGTTTGGCTTAAAGAAAAGTTGATAACCCTATAACATGAGCATAAATGTGCGTGAACACACATAAACGTGTGTGCAATACATGGCTTTTACCATGATTTTTAAGCAGCTTTTCTCCTGCCAGTAGAAAATGTGTTGAGAGAAGCTAAGCAAACACTCAGTGTGCATGGGGCCTAATGGTGGCAGTTAAGCAGTGGTGACAATAATGTTTAATAATATTTTCAGGGCCAGTTTAAAAAAATGTATTTAGTAACATGAGCTGCAGGCGTTTGACACTCATTGCTGATCCAGGATTAGTACCCTTTAATAAAGGTGGTACTTTGGTCTGTGGATGCAAGATCAACTTGCCTCCTTTCAGCTGCAAATGAAGAAACTCTGCCTCTCCCTTTAAACCTCCCAGACATGATTAGAAAAAGGTATTGCCTGATTTTAGTAGCAGTTATGGCAATAGAGAGCTTAACAAAGTAGTGTTAGTGCTTTTCCCAGTGTGGTAATTTGGTGAAGTAAACTGGACTGCAATAATAATGCAGTGATGTGCTGCTAATAAGTGTGCTGCTTGCCAGTGTCAGCAACAAGCAACCCTGCTGTCACCCCCCCCCCCCCCCCCCCAAAAAAAAAATGTAAGACCCTATCAAAATTATATAGAACTAAAAACAATAAAGTACCCCACCAAAAAGTTAATGTAAAGCAGTTAAACAGCAACAGAAGTTGTTGCTGACACACTCAAAAAGGACTGTTGGGGGCGTGCATGCGTGGGCTCTGACAATATGGCTGCCTAGCAACTGCTGATTAACCCTTCCTGCTTAGGCTGTTCTACTGGGCTCTCCTTGTTCCCCACTGGGCCTAACAGCATCCTAAACCTCCCTGCTCCCTTTATGGCTGGCGGAGTGGGTCACCGAACATGATTCCAGCCGCTGCCAGCAAGCTGACCAGCACAGCAGGACTCCAAGATGGCCACCACAACACAGGGCCAGCCAAGAGGAGATCAGCCAGCAGCCATCACAGGAGAGGGTGAGCACAATTCAGGCAGCTGTGTTGCACACTCTCCCACTGCCAGCAACCCTCTGCCACCCAGAGATTCACCTGCCTCGACAGAGTCCCTGATTGCCCACACCCTGGAGGATCTTTTGAATTTCCAGCCCAGCCTGCAATCACCCAGCCCGGACATGACAGGCATGTCTTTCCATCACTCTCCTATAGTAGACCCGAGGCAACAAGCTCTGTTAGCAAAATTCTCTGAATTGCTGGAGCAGGGTTTGGCACGCACAGTGGCACAAATAACCACCGATATCAAAGCAGATATTCAGAGCTGAAGTTGTGAAAACAAGCTGCAAACTACCATTGTATGCACCAATCAACAACGTATTCAAGACCTGCAAGATCAACTTGATACTGCACTTTCTAAAATTGATGATTTGGAGAATCGCTCCCGGTGCTATAATTTTTGGATTAGAGGTCTACCAGAGTCAGAAAAAGAATCTGTCATCCACTCCTTTCTCCATGATCTTCTGCCTGATCTTCCAGATCATCGACTTGAAGTGGGCAAAGTACACAGAGATCTTCAGGCACCACGTGCTTATGGCCTGCCACCCTATATTATTGTGAAACTGCATTTTTATGTTACCAAAGAGAATGTCATGAAAGAATCCAGATCTGCAGATGCCCTGTTCTTCATGGTCATAAGATTCAAGTCTTTGCTGACATTTCACCCTATACTATACAGAAGCGAAGTGCTTTGAAATCCCTCTTACAAGCACTTGCTCGCAAGGATGTTAAATACTAGTGGATTTACCCATTGTAACGGAACGTCCCCCACTCCGCTTGAGTGCTTTCGACAGTACACCACTTCCTCCCAGTCTGAATCTAGATATCAGATATTCCAACCGCTCACAAGCACAAACACAAGACGACACTTGCTTAGCTGCTAACATGGACTCATTTATTAGAACCAGAATACAGGTCTTTTTCTACAGTAGAAGAAGAGGTTCCCCCCTCCTGCTCATATTACTCTAACAATACACCTGTAACAAATTAACATGAGCTAATTAACCCCTTTAATCCCTTTAAGCAGCCAATGTGACTCTGTGCCCATCAGGGTTTCATTACAGGTCAGACTTGTTGTCACCGAGCTTCACACAGTAGATTATACATTATCATAAGTACAAGTTCAGAATCAAGCAAACCAAGAATAGTCTTTACATATATCCTGGGAGATATTGTGGATAAATATTACTGTCCCATTTTAAGCAATCCAAGACATACCCTCCCAGTCACCATTTTCAATATGGCATACACAGGGTTTCCAGAGTCTGTGTGTCCTGGGGGACAAGGACCCGAATCCAAAGTAACACCACCTCAAGGGTCCCTAGACATGCAGCTCACAAAGCGCACCGTTCCCCCAAATGCCAGGGCCCATAATCGGTCGGCAAGAGGCTGGCATTCAGTCCCCTCCAAAAGCCTCTGTCCCGGGTGAGTCTGTCACACCCATTACACCTACATTTCTCCTACCAGAATAAGCACTATGCTTTCTCTCCATTTCAAGAAGGGGGGAAGGTGCTGCTCCACACAGGGATCATCCATCTGGAACCTTCTGCTGGATCCTCGCAAGGTCCCTTATACCCACCCGATGATGTTACACCACCTCCACGTCTGATCTCTCCACTCTGGTGATCACAAGGCTCCTGTTCCGCCAGGAATGCCCGTCTGCCTTGAAGTCCTGCTGTCCCCTGACAGTGTAGTCAACTCCATGGGGATCTTGATTGATCACCGCAGTTGAATGTCTTCAGACTTTTTTCTACAAAGTTTGTGTGTTTTGTTATGCTGGATCCCTCAAGTTATGGGAGCTGTGACGGAATGTCCCACACTCCGCTTGAGTGCTACTGTCAGTATATCGCTTCCTAAGTCCTGGAACACGAGACCAATGGATCTGGCTATAGTAGCCCCCAAGAACCAGACAACACTTGTCTTGGAGTACATCAGAAATAGCCTGCTTTATTTGAGATCTCACACAAATATATACACTAGGATGACAATACAAACTGTAACCAGAAACCTAATTAACATGAGCTAATTAACTAATCCTTTAACCAGACAGCTGACTCAGGGATATGACCTTTCAGGGCAGCCTTGACATCTCCTAGCTCACCGACTATACAATACACAGTATCATAAATATTAACACAGAACTCCTTCACACAATAGCAGAGTTAATTAGCACAAACAACAATGGGTGAAAGACTCAGAAGCCATACTAGACGTATTTACATTATAGCAGACAACAGACAGACAGGTGGCTGGAGTTGACGACATCAGCATCTTCTAACAGTATGTGTCCCAACAATATGAATCAGTCACTATTTGTAATATGGCATATACAGGGTTCCCAGAGTCTGTGTGTCTTGGGGGGACATGGACCTGAATTCAAAGTAACACCACCTCAAGGGTCCCCAGGCATACACCTCATAAATAGCACCGTTCCCCCAAAATCCAGGGCCCATAATCAGTAGGCAAGAGGCCAGCATTCAGTACCCTCCAAAAGCCTCTGTCCCTGGTCTGGACAGGCAGAGTGAACTCACATAGTCAGTTCACATGATCCCCATTCTTGGCTGCAAGGAATCACTGTCATCAGTAGGTGTGGGACAGAGGTCATGGACTCTCTGTCTAGCTGTCAGCGCTTCAGCTGGGTGGTCTTTACCATTCCATGGCTTGGCCTGTTGTTGGGCAGAGGGGCCAACTTCCCCAGTTCCCTGAAACTGAGAAGAAACTGTGGGTGGTAGGCAGAGGCCAGTGGCACTCTGCCCTGTTGCCAGTGATTCAGCTGGGAGTAGAAGCTTCACTACATCCGCTTGTCGCTTGGGAGAGGGGCCGACTGCTCCGGCTCTCTGTAGTTGCCGGTTCTGGGCAGAGGTTGGTAGCACTCTGCCCTGTTGCCAGCACTTCTGCTGGGGACCCCACATCATCTGTTCCAGCTAACCACTGGGGCAGGAGGCTGGCTTTCTCCACTACCAGACTGTTGATTTGCTGCTGGGGTGGAAGGATGACCTCCGTCTCTCCCAAACTGTGTAGCTGCCATTGGGGAGTAGAGCTGGCTGCTTCCTCAGCCGTTCCCTCATCTGGCTGCTGGGATGACATTTCTCTGTCACTGTCTCCCAGGTGCATGAATCCTTGTTGGGGAGTGACCATCTCCTTCTCTCTCTAGGCCTCCGGAACTGCCACAGGTGTGGGGCAGAGGTCTTGGACCCTCTGTTCGGTTGCCAGTGCTTCAGCTGGAGAAGTTTGTTGTAACTCCACAAATGCTGCTCGCAGAAAATCCCATGTCCCTGTTAGTGCTGTGGGAGAAAAGCCGACTACCTCCTCTCTCAAAAAGGCTGAAGCCACTGTTGATGCTGGGCAGAGGTAAGCAGAGCTCTGCCCTATTGTCAGCACGTCAGCTTTGGAGACGGCAATCTCCGGAGTTTCCACTGGCGTTTCTCTGTCATGCTACTGAACGTGTTCTAGCAGTTTCCTGTATGCCCTTTTCAGATGCTGTTCCTTCCTTAGCAAAAATTCCAGATCAGGTTTAAGCTCTGAGACCCCTGCAAGACCGAGCATAGCCTCTCTATATTCTCGCAGGTCCTCAAGGGTAGGTTCCCCTTCATTGCGAAACACAAAATGATCTGTAAGGCTCTGCCACAACAATCCAGGGCCGCCAAAGTCATATCCCTCCGGAGAGCATTCTGTTGTCTCCCCTAAATATCCCTGCTCTGCATGCCATTGCAAAGCCTGATAATGATTGTCCAGCTCTATCTCCTGCTGGACCAGCCTGTCCAACTCAGTCACCCATTGCTCCTGGGGCCACTCTCCCAGGAATGCCATCTGCAATGCCCGTTGGTCACTGGCCCGTTACTCTGGGGTTGAAAATCACTTGCCCTGTCTTATACCAGCGAGCTGGAGGGTTCCAATCCAGAGCTCCACCCAAATCTGCTGCCTGAGCTCCAGGTATTCATCCTCAGACATGGTCCTGGTTTATGCTGAAAGGACGATCCGCAGCAGGCCTGGGAACTCAGATACCAGGTCCAAATCTCCGCTGGGGTGACCGAAGTCTCCTATCCCGATCTTGGACCCAGGTGGAGGTTTGGATGTCCCAGACTGCAGGATGCATCCCACTGCTTGCCACCAATTGTGATGGAACATCCCACAATCTGCTTGAGTGCTCCTGTCAGTATATCGCTTCCTAAGTCCTTGAACACAAGACCAATGGATCTGGCTATAGTAACCCCCAAGAACCAGACAACACCTGTCTTGGAGTACATCAAAAATAGCCTGCTTTATTTGAGATCTCACACAAATATATACACCAGGATGACAATACAAACTGTAACCAGAAACCTTATTACATGAGCTAATTGACTAATCCTTTAACCAGACAGGAGGCTCAGAGATATGACCTTTCAGGGCAGCCTTGACGTCTCCTAGCTCACCGACTATACAATATACATTATCATAAATATAAAACACAGAACTCCTTCACAAACAACAATGGTTGAAGGACTTTTAGAAGCCATACTAGACTTATTTACATTATAGCAGACAACAGACAGGCGGCTGGAGTTGATGACATCAGCATCTTCTAACAGTATGTGTCCCAACTGTATGAATCAGTCACTATTTCTAATATGGCATATAGATTTGGGAGAACTCCTCAAAGTGCCAAATCCCGGACTATGGCTCCATTATGGGGTAGGATTCCTATCGGATGCCTATCATGATAATGTCCTAAAATCATTCCAACAACTCAAAACAGATTTTGACCTACCTAATAATATGCTCTTTCGTTATTTCCAGCTCCGCCATGCTCTTAATACCCAATTCAGAGGGACTCCCCCCACTTTAGAGCAAACGGATGTTCTGTATATTATGTTGGGGTCTGACCACCGCAAACTTATTTCTGGACTCTACAACTCACTGCTTAGACCCACGGCAGTGGCAATAGCATATAAACTGAAAGACAGATGGTCAGGGGACATGGGGGAGCTGGAAGATGATGAATGGGAGGATGCCCTTGAAACCTGTAAAAAAGTTTCCACCAAACTGTCAGATCGTCTCACACATCTGTACATTCTACACAGATCCTATTTGACACCTCACCGCATAACCAAATACAAGCCCAATCAAAACCCAAACTGCCCCCGATGTAATAACCCCTCCAGCACTTTCTTTTATCTCCTCTGGCTATGTCCAGCAGTACAAGACTTTTGGTCCCAAATAGTAAAATTTATCCACGATGAAATGGGATCCCCACTGACTTTATGCCCTAAACAATGTTTGTTGGGGGTGTTCCCAGACCCTGACTCAGACAAATACCATATTTCTTCAGAAGTGTTATTCATAGCCAGATTGCTAATAGCTAGAGGATGGATGCAAACCACTCCCCCAACACTGGGCGAGTGGATAGCTAATATTAACGGTGTACTTCCGTACAAAAAAGAAATCTATGCTCACAGGGGATGCCCGAATAAATATGGCAAAGTGTGGGATACCTGGTTGGAAAATGCCTCTACTTGTAACACACCCATAGAATAATCTATGCATGAGATTGGAAGCCCCATTGCAACACAAAAAAACAGATGAATGTGGTCCCTTTTAATGTACCATTGATTATATGTTGGTCTCCTGCAGGAGGGTGGGAGAGGGTGCGACAGGATACCCTAGATGTGCTGAGAGTGTGTAAAGTGCTCTCGCTTTATGATGGCTATGTACCTTTACCATGTACCCTATTGACCTAATTTTCTGTTGTATTCCAATTTCTTTATTAATGTACCATGAACGTCTATACTCTGTATGTACTCTACCGTTTTCAATAAAAACACCACGTTAATTGTAAAAAAAAAAAAAAAAATATGGCATATAGATGGTTCCCAGAGTCTGTGTGTCTTGAGGGGACATGGACCTGAATCCAAAATAACACCACCTCAAGGGTTCCCATGCATACACCTCACAAAGAGCACCGTTCCCCCAAAATCCAGGGCACATAATCAGTAGGCATGAGGCCAGCATTCAATCCCCTTCAAAAGCCTCCATCCCGGGTGAATCCAACACAGGAACTATGGGGCTGTCATCATTGCCCGGGCTCCTTTTTGTTAGATGTAGCCATACACGTTAATGATATTATGGTGGAAGAGGGCAGGTATTTTTAAATAATGCATAATAATTGTTTTCTGAATTTGTCTTGTTTTTTATGCTGTTTAGTCTGCAGCGCTAGCTGTTGCTATCCGAGCAGTTTATTATCTTGCTACTGATTTAAAGTGATGTTAAAGTCTCAGTTTTTTTTTTGTTAAAAATAACAAACATGTCATACTTACCTGCTCTGTGCAGTAGTTTTGCACAGAGCAGCCTGGATCCTCCTCTTCTCAAGTCCCTTGTCGGCGCTCCTGGCCCCCCCTCCTGTCAAGTGCCCCCACAGCAAGCAGCTTACTATGGATGCACCCAAGCCACACCACAGCTCTGTGTGCCCATTCAGACACAGAGTCACAGTTATGCCCCCCCTCTCTCTCCTGATTGGCTAACTAACTTTGACCCTTCTGCCTTTAGAATCACTTCTGACTTCTTTTAGATTTGTGGGATCAGGCCGGTTAAGGCAAGCCCCAGTTCTGGGGCGCCCCCACTGATTCACAGTACAGGTTTCCCATGTGCCCTGACTCGGGTTTAGTCTGCCCTATAGCAGACTTTGGTGTCCCTTGTGGACTCTTGCTTTTTGTGAAATGCAACTGCAAACTGTTTTATGAAGCTTCTCATTTATTTCTCTGCCGTATCCTTTTTTAAACGTCTTTTCTCTTTTCTTTCTCTGTCCCTTTGGAAACCCAGAGAGATGATCTTTTAATATTGGAGATCTGGGTGGCACACTGGCGATGGGTGGTCTAGTCGACGTGGGAGGTAAGTAGCTGCCTGGCAGTCCTTTTGCCCTGTTTCTCATGCGCACAAAATGGCTTCAACAGACCTCCGTTACAACAAGTGATTTTACCCATTTCTCTTACACCCATAAACTCTATGTTAGGATAGGTCATGTGTTTACCTGTTCTGCCCTTATCCCTTCCATCTCTCAAGCCAGTATTAGGGAAACTGCGTGGTCTAACCATGCAATCGTCTCGATTTCCATTATGCTCGCTGCGGCCAGAAACGGACCCTTCACTTGGCATCTTAACGAAGCCCTCTTGAGCAATCCAGTCAGGTGTACTGAAATATAGAAAAATATAGTGGAATACTTCCTTTTGAACCAAACAGATTCCATTTCACCGAACACTCTGTGGGCTGCTCACAAGGCGACGCTTCGGGGTAATCTCATCCAGATCACATCCCAGTTCAAACCCGAACATAAAGTTGATATAGAGCGGTTGGAAAAAGAGCTCCAATCACTGTGTGTTTGGCACATAAACGTCATCCGGATAATACAATATTGAATCGCATCAGGTAAAAAAAGCTGATGATATTCTGGCAGAGTTTTACATGCAAAAGGATTACATTGGCTCAATGTTACCTGCAAAACTTAGCCCTAAAGTACGCTTTTCAGCACCTCCTGAAATTCGCTGTTTGTCCTGAGTCTACACCCAGGATCCACAGAAGGCACTGACAGAATTCCATAGATTTTACTCTAAACTTTATAAGACTGTTTCCCCTGATAATTCCAATGATTCGGGGTCTTTTCTTTCTTCAGTCAAGCTTCTGAAACTCGCCGCAGCCCACAGGGAAATTATGGAGTCACCCGTTATAGTTGAAGAAGTAATTCATGCCATTAAGCTGATGAAGTGCGCCTCAGCGCCTGACCCAGATGGGTTTTCCGCAGTCTATTACCAAAAATTTGCTAGCACGTTGGCACGTTGGCCCCTGGAGAGGTTCTTTAACTCCCTGTGGGTGGGCCATAAACTGGACTTGGATATGAAGACGCCATTTATTTCTGTGATCCCTAAACCTAAGAAGCATCCTGGTGAGGTTGAAAATTACAGGCCAATCTCTAATTAACAATGACCTAAAGCTACTTATGAAAAATGTTAGCCAATTGATTAGCGTCCTTCTTAAACACTTATATTCATAAAGACCAAACAGGGTTTATCCTGGGCAGACAGAGGCCTGACCAAGTATGCCATGTGGTTGACCTTATTTCTGTACTGCAGTTGGGGTGGGCGGGGGGTCAATCTCAAACTGGCATGCTTTTGTCCATTGACCTCCAAAAAGCCTTTGACTCGGTCTCATGGCCATACTTATTTGGGCTGCTGGAGGATGGGGCTTTTGGAAATAAATGTCTTACACTTTTGGGGGCGCTCTGTGTGAACCCAGTGGAGAAGGTGAGGCTTCAGCCTCTCTCAATCGCTAGAGGTACTAGGCAGGGATGCCCCCTCTCTCCCCATATATTTGCTATCATGATCAAGACTCTGGCGTTTGCAATCAGGTCGGACCCAAATATCCATGGGGTAGATTGCGACTGACAAATCCACAGGTGTGCCTTATTTGCGGATGATTTGCTTCTCTTCATTACCTCGCCATTATTCTCCCACCCTAACTTAACCTGTCTCTTACGCTCTTTCGGATGGGCATCTGGCCTCCAGGTGAATGAACACAAATTGGTCACCATAATTATTAATCTCCGTGTGTTGCTGGTCACTAGACTACAAGATGTGTTCCAATTTGCCTGGAGGCCCGATTTTATTCCTTATTTGTGAATTCGTCCCTGTTTAAACTAAACGCCCTTATATAAAAAACTGGAGGAGTAGCTGGGTAGGTCCTGGCTGGGTAGGATCCATTCTATAAAAATAACGCTTCTTCCCCATATTTTATATTATTTCCAGTCCCTACCCATAGCAGTCGTTTAATCTAATCTATATAAATTCCAGTCTAATCTCGTATGCTATGTGTGGGGTGGAAAAGGTCACAGGCTCTCTAAACAAGTATTATATGCCCATAAAATGGCAGGGGGTCTAGGTCCCTCATTTGGCTCTTTACTACCAGGTAGCTCAGCTATCCGCAGTGTATGCCGGACGTAGAAGCCTGATTGGATTACAATTGAAAGGACGGCGGTTCACAAGGTTCCACTGGATTATGTTAAATGGCAGCTAACAAGACGTAGTGTGCCCATTTTAGCTCCAACTTTATTTACAGTAACTCTCTGGCTTTATGGGATAGAGTGCATAACAATCCAAACCTAGTTTCACCTGTTTTCCCATTGAACCACCTCTTTAATAATCCTGATTTCCCCTCTGGCCAGCATACCAAGGCCTTCCGATGGTGGCTGCATGAGGGCCTTTATAGAATCTGGCATTTTCTGACTGCTTTCTCTCTGGAATAGAGGCTTTATCTGTCCTCTTCAGCCCTATGCTTCCGAGGATGCCAAACACCCACATATGGTGGGAATGTCCAAAGTTGCTGGGCTTCTGGAACAGGCTTTTTGCCCTAATACAGAAAGTTTCAGGGATTCCGTTTCCTCAGAAACCACGTAATGCTTTGTTAAACAAACCTATTGAACACCTGCCTCGCTCTAAACAGCGATTTATTTTTCTTATGATCTAAGCGGCTATGCTATCTATAGCCCAGTCATGAAAGAAGGCCTCTGTTAGCATGTTGTTGTATAGACGAAAGGTATCTTGGATCATGTTCAATGAGCAAATCGCTAGTGTAATTAATGATACTGCAAAAAGGTTTGAGTCCATCTGGAGCCCCTCGGCTGATTATGTTCAAGTGAGGCTCTAGGGGGGAGTGTCTAATTTATGCCCATGCCGGAGGAGCACCACTTCCTTGCCTTTTCTCTGGGTTTTCCCTTCTTTCGCTCCTCATTTTCCACTCTTTCTCTGTTTTTTCTTATTTCTTTCTTTTCTCTTACTCTTGAGATGTATGGTATATGGGATTACTTGATATTGCAGCTGAAATCTCTGCCAGTTATTCTTTTGATATCTATTTCAATACAGTAAGAAAATTTCACTATTTCTCATTACTCTATTATTAGGTTTTATGGTACTGCTTTTCAAGTGTCATTGTTTGCCACTCACTGTTTTTGTAAGCCTGTGCCAGGGTTCTGGCTGCTACAATGTTTATTTTGATCTTGTTTATTTTGATTGTCAATTTTTTAATAATAGTAAAAATGATTGAAAGTAAAAAGGACCGTTGGGTCTATTTACTATGAATACAATGGGTGGTACCCCATAATATGTAACTCACAGCAATCCAATTCATACTAATGGAGCACTGTACAAGCACAGTAAATACAGGGGTGGGGGGAATACTACACTCTGCAGTCCACGACACTGCAATTACCTGTAATGTAGCAGAGGCACTGTACAGTACTGTATATAGCACTATATAAGTCTGTATGTAGCATCTCTGTCGGCTCTCCCTGTTTACTCCAACTCTAACACACTCACAAAATGCCAATGGGAGAGCTCTCCCCTCCCCCCTAGCTTTCCCCTTCCCTTTACTCATTCTCTTTCTCCCCCCTTCTCTCTTTCTTTCCCTCCCTATCCCCCTCTCTCTCTCTCTCTCCCTCTCTCTCTCTTCCCTCTTTTTCCCAAAGCGTTCATTGCCTCAGCAGTTACTGCTTTTTATAAAATCATTCTCTAAAGCCTTCTGTCACTATAAATAGTTCATTTGGGCAAAGTTGGCTCAAATTAATGATCTCTTTTAAGTGATGCTGGAAGTGCTGTATCATACTATTTGTAGCATCAGCTATATAAAGTATACAGTAATGTGTTCTGGCAGCATATTGGGAGACTTCCCGTCAGAATGGCTGATTGCTTTTTTAGACATTCAGAAGAAGCCTTGTGTTTTTATCAATAAATATAAGACTTCCTTCGATTGGAAACTGACATCTTTTCTGTACAAAATTGCACATGTAATAGAAGAGTTACATTTGTATTAAATGATCCATTGTGCTGAGGTTTATGTGTGTCTGTGAGACTGTCACTTGTGGCATTGTAATTATTACCCACAAAGTATTTTGTGGGTACAAGGACTGCAGCAATAATTTTCAGTATATACAGTGAACATACACACAGTGAATCGGGAAATGTAGGGTCAATCACCCCCTCTATAAACCACTCTAGCTGTTAGACTATATTCACACTTGAGCTGTTGCATCTTTGGTCATTTGTAGGTGTTTATGAGCATTTGTTTGAGTGTTTCTGCTTCTTTAAGCCCTGAGCATTTTTTTTTAGTTAATCAAAAGTTAGTTACTAGGCAAGAAAACTCTTAAAATAATGTGTGCCAAAATGCATGATGTGCCCCCAAAAGAAGCTCATGTAGTATTTCGAGCGAAGAGTTTCCAGCGACACAGTGCTAAAGAGTAAATAGGCTTTATTAAATATAGTAAAAATCCTAGTGTTGGGAGTTGAAGGGCTTT
Organism: Aquarana catesbeiana; assembly: GCF_042186555.1. Lineage (NCBI taxonomy): Eukaryota > Metazoa > Chordata > Amphibia > Anura > Ranidae > Aquarana > Aquarana catesbeiana. The sequence continues at coordinate 516,819,729 of NC_133325.1, forward strand.
ACATCTCTCTGCTGTAAACGTGGCTTGAGGTGCAATCTGGCCACGCATCCTGTTCATCAGGGTGTGTAACATGCCCCGCCGAATTTCTTTTAATAGTCATAGTCATGCTTACATTTTGCCTTTTTTTTACTTTTTAATTGTAAAGCCAGCAGGTTATTTATTGTGAGCTTTGTTAACATTGTCTATTGTTTTAGTGATATTTTAGGTTATCAGTAAAAGATGTGTTCTGTAAATAAATGTTCCATGCTTTGTTTTAAAAAAAAAAATTTGTTGGGGGTTGGTAACCCTGGGGTGCAGTATTATCAGTATCATGGCTATGTAGAGCATTTCCAACAACATCATTACTAGAGAGGTAGTGAAGGCTCGATAGGATCAATGTAATTCCAGACAAGCTGGAAACAGTCTTTCACCAGCCACTGCTAAGAAAAACAAGCCATTCAGTTAATATTGTTAGATACTTGTTAGGGTTTATTCTGTGTAGCAATATGGACTACAACCGTAAAGTACAGTGATCCTCCGGTATTTTCATGCATCGCATGTCCCCCTACTGCTCAGTATTATCAAGTGACATCATTTTTGTGAGCCAAAGGAAAGGGATTGTGGGATGAGTAGTCTCTCAGACTGGTAATGACTTTGCATTTTTATGTGCCTGGACTACATATCCCAGGGTTCTTCGCTATCATCATGGAGATTGCTGGGAGTAGCTATAAAAGAAGCAAAAGCCTGTAAGGAGCTCTCTTCCTCCTGGGCCTGATGTGAAACGCACCTCTCTGTTCATGGAGAGAGGGGTCGCGGCCTACCACACGGTATACCACATTTCAGCCTGGATCATAGGGGCCTAGCTCTGTTGCTGTTTATCTGACATCCATCCAGCACCACTCCGGTCGCCTGCCAATCAGTACATCGAGCCTCACATTGGGAGATCGATACGGCAGATCCGCTGAACGAGTGTCGCCACATGAGATACTGTCCAGAAGACATCTAATCGGCCTGGTCATTGGTGAGAGGGCAATCACCCAACTGTTACAAATTTTTTATCATGGTTCCACTGGGACACTTTGCACAGACATCTTTACCTTAGGAATCCTTTACTGAACTTACTTTGAACACTGTGCATAGACACCTTTAGTTTCCTCTTTACAAGGAACCCACTGCTTATTACTACACCTATTGGATTACAGTTAATGAGCTCCTACATGCCGGTGAAGACCATCGGATCTGCAACAGGGACATTACTGTCATTACTGCTATAAGGGCCCTTATACCATCACCTTTAAGTCTGACCTCTCATTAGGGTAACAATTATAGGACAGTCAAGGACTCCCTCATTAGAAGTGTGTCAGTGTATTCAGGTAGCTGTGTTATCTGTACAGGTGCTAGAAGTATTTAATTGACCCAGTGTATATGATATCCTGTTTTACTTGATATCTTACTTTGTCTTATTGGAGGAATCCCTTTGCTGTGTTGGCGCTGTTGCCTAAAACTCAGCAGATCTATTACCCCCTTTTTGTGACAATATCTTTTTTTCAATCTGTTCTAGTAAACATTAACAGAACGAAAATACAAAGTTGTCTGATTTATTACTTTAAGGCACTGTTCACACCTAGGCGTTTTTGGGCATTTTCTGCTGTAAGCTTCAGCTCTAAAAACTCCCAACAAGGCAAATCCAATTCTATTCAATGGCCCCTGTTCACATCTGAGCATTTTGTCATCTGAAGGAAAACGCCTGAAGCTCAAAGAAGTACAGGAGCGTCTTTTTTGGCAGATTACAGACATTTTCTGCTTTTTACATTGGTGACCTTTTGACCTGTACAAAAGCGCAGGAAAAATGGGGCAAAATCGCAGCAAAAATCGCATGACTTTCTGCCTGAAAACAAAATGCCTAGGGGTGAACAGAGCCTAAGGTATGCAAGGATGTCGGAACCCAGAGTGTCAGGTGGGTTGGAATGTTCACCAGGTCATGGCAGTGCAGATGAGCAGGCAATTCCAAACTGGAATGTTCTTTTTCACTGCTAGTAAACAAATATAATGTGTGTGTGTGTATATATGTGTGTGTGTGTGTGTGTGTGTGTGTGTGTGTGTGTGTGTGTGTGTGTGTGTGTATATATATATATATATATATATCTCTCACAAAAGTGAGTACACCCTTCACATTTTTATAAATATTTTATTATATGTTTTCATGTGACAACACTGAAGAGATGACTCTTTGCTACAATGTGAAGTAGTGAATGTACAGCTTGTATAACAGTGTAAATTTGCTAATAAAGGAAAAAAATCTTGCGAGCCACAATGATCCAATACCTTATAGGAGAACCAACTGTATTAAAATATAAATGCCCAGCTGCAAACGCAGATCACGTATTCATAGCCGTGCAGTAAACATAAAAGGAAAAACTTGCGCTGCGCTTAGGTATGTGTTATTGTGTGTGTTCACCCTAATGGTGCCATGTACATTCAATCACAAGTATATAAATGACGCAAAACTGTAATCAATTTTGCATGTGCAAATCAATACACCAAAGAAGTGCAATAAAGTACAAAATATGATAAATTCAAAGTGCAATGTGCAAATGATAAAAAACTAAATGAACTCTGCATATATAAATAAATAAATACAATAAACATTCATTGATGATACTCAATAAAAATAGAGATGTGCACTACACATAACACATGCAAACTCCAATAGGATCATGTAAGTGATAAGTGATAAAAAATATATACATATAACCATATAAGTGATATGTGATATTTGAGACAACAAATTGTCCTTATTGTTGAAAAATCCTCCAGTGTAACATCACACAGCAATGTGCAGTGAAAAAGTTCCAAAAGTAACAGTGATGCACGAAGTGTTTCACAGAAAAAAATCGCTGTATCAAAGTGCCCAGATCATGCCGTGATGTGCCTCGGTGACCCCCAAAGTGGTTGCGCTCACCTTAGAGCGTGTGACACAGTGTTCAGCTGCGTCAATACACGCTATGGAGCCACCCCTGGGCTCAGTAATAGATTACAGCTGATCTCCCAATAGGCTTTCTATGGCTGCTCATGTCTCCAGCAGCTCCTGCCAATCCCCGCAAAGGCTGGTTGGCGGCGTCAAGTGACCGCATCATAGAGAGAGCGCCAGTGCCCGCCTGATTCTGTCACAGCCTCGGAATATGATGGCATAGATCAGGCGTTGGGATCTGGAAAGCTTTTCTAAGATTTTGTATGGGGAAGAAGTAAAAAACCGGAACAGCGTTTGTCAGAGCTCCTTCTGCTGGGAGCTGTGTTAGCTACTAATCAATGGACTGAAGGATTTTTCAACAATAAGGACAATTTGTTGTCTCAAATATCACATATCACTTATATGGTTATATGTATATATTTTTTATCACTTATCACTTACATGATCCTATTGGAGTTTGCATGTGTTATGTGTAGTGCACATCTCTATTTTTATTGAGTATCATCAATGAATGTTTATTGTATTTATTTATTTATATATGCAGAGTTCATTTAGTTTTTTATCATTTGCACATTGCACTTTGAATTTATCATATTTTGTACTTTATTGCACTTCTTTGGTGTATTGATTTGCACATGCAAAATTGATTACAGTTTTGCGTCATTTATATACTTGTGATTGAATGTACATGGCACCATTAGGGTGAACACACACAATAACAAATACCTAAGCGCAGCGCAAGTTTTCCCTTTAGTGTAAATTTGCTGTCCCCTCAAAAATAACTCAACACACAGCCATTAATGTCTAAACCACTGGCAACAAAAGTGAGTACTAAAGTAGATGTTTTTAAAAAGACCTGGATCCTTTCCTAACTGCACAAAACATTACTGGATACTAATATTTTAGGGAAGGTTGATCCAGGGAATATCCGATTGCCTCTTGGGGGATCGGGAAATTATTTTTTTTCCCCCGCTGGAGCAAATTTATTGGGGTTTTGGCCTTCCTCTGGATCAACTGTGGGTTTAGGATTGTGTATAAAAAAACCTGAAAATTAATTAGTGAACATCATACAAATTCTAGTCACTGTACGAAAAGCCACTGGGATGCATTCTAAATCATACAGTACATTATAATTCACTTTGTTTACATGATAACATTTTGCATAAAATACCAGTCATAGCCCCTTAAGCAGAAAATAATAACTATGCTAATATTATGGTAAGGATGGCAAGGAATAAAAAAAGATTTGTATACATCAATTTGTATGACACAGAGATTGATCAAAATGCTTTTCCTAAGACTTCTTTTTAGTGACCTAAATCCAGTTCCTAATCACCACTGACTAGGCAAACTGTAAAACTTTGCCAGGCTGAGGCACTAATAAAGACCCAGGACAATTGCTGTAATTTATAAAGATTGTGCAGCTGATCAAACCAAGTTACTTGAGCTGACAACAAATTCTAAAAAAAAAATGTATGAGACAGATGATGGTGGATCTTTTGTGATCCACCTCACTATAACACGATTTTATGCGTGTTTATTGTATGATTGATTCCCAAAACATCCTCAGCAAAACAGGTTATTGAGTGAATGGATTACCTCCCATATACAAGACCATCACAATAGCTAAGAGGTTATGTTTTGTGGTGAGGGAAAAAGCATAAGTATTGGTATGGTTGCTGTTCATTTTGTTTTTGGCACAGATTAGCAAGTGGCATAAGGAGTGTAGGAGACAGCGTGTCTGTTAAGCTACTACAGTGCTATCTGTTGTTCTCTCAGACTCAGTTTCCACTATTTTGTACTATAAATTGTAGACATAAACACCAGTGGAATTATGCATCCAAATCTCTCCCACTTATCACCACAGTGCCATACCATTTGCCAAATCTCCAATAGACTGGCATTTAGAATTGCGTGTAAATAGGTTTGACACTCATTTGTTGACTTCACCTAAAGGCAAAAATCATCTGGAGCATTCTGCATATTTGTCACTGCAGTGCCAGTATATTTGCCAAACTACCAACAGGAAAGAATTCCAGTCTGCATTGTCCTGTAGTGGTAAGCAGAGCTGACCCTTGTTTGCTGACTATACGTATGCACTCTGACAACAAATGCATATAGCACTCTGCACAAGAAAATTGTATGCTAGTTCCCATGCTAGCCAAACAGAGCGCAGATGAATCTGCCAGCCTGCATTTTGTTGTACTTGTCAGCAGAGCTAACCAAAATAGTTTAAAAAGTACTTGCTATACTGCAAGAGCCAAACAAAAAATTGTACGCCAAACATAATTTATGCATCAGTGTACTTGCATACATATCCTACTACTAAAATACAAAAAGTAAAGGTTAACGTTTAAAAAAGTTAAACCTTGTGTTGTTTAAAAGTTACATATGACAGTATAGTTTAAGAGACTAATTTATCTATTTTTCGATATTTGATTGCTGCAAGTTGTTGAGTCATCCTTACCTACTGCAAATCGCCCTATCATATTGGATTGTACAGGTTTGGTTTGATGTATGAGTAGACACACAATTTAGTTATTGTAATAAAATCTCAACAAAAATAAAGCTATTTAAAACCACAAAGCAGAAAAAAATGATCACCCTACTAAGGGAGATGATTTCCCTGATGGAGTATAGATCAAGGTCTGTTAAAGATATAGCAGAAAGTTACACAGTGCCCTTCAATTAGATCCAAACCCTAAATGGATAACATTTTGTTTGCTAAGGGGATGTAAATCATTCAAAAATTACATCTTTTTTCTCGCACAGAACATCAACCTGAAAGACAAGTAGACCGCACAAGTGTAGTAGGAAAAAAAGAAAATGATAATGAGAATAAAAAAGAGGTAGTTGATTAGGATTTGAAGCATAGTATTCTGGTTAAATGGTTAGAGGTATGGCATACAAAACAAATGTGAGTTGGTAGTGCATGTGAAAACTTCAAGGAAACTCCTCTGAAAATCTACCATCTACCTGCTTCATTTTATTCCTTGAGTGGAACCATTCAACCAACATTAGCTTGGTGGTTTGTCAACAAAAGTACCAGGCCATAGGATCACAAGGCCATTCTTCATGCACTAATTTTTCATCTGTGAACTTGGACTAAGCTGTAATGTTTTCATATTTTGATGTACTGATTATGCTGTGATCTCTGTATGTGTGTGAGGGCCCTGTGCCTACAGGCCCATTTTTGTATTCAACCTAGAAATATGTTCTGCTCATTTCTTCTGTATACTTTGTCTTGTTAAAATTTTCTAACTAACAAAAATCTTTTTAATGAAAAACTCTATAGTCAAAAGAGACCACTGGAGGACTAAAACCAGGCAAATATTAAGTTAATCAGCCTATGTCTGGGACATTGTCAGGAAAATGTCTTTGGAAGTCATGAGGTAAGTAAAGAGAAAAGTTCAGCGGATTGCATGGCTGAATTACTACTTCTTCAGGAAACCATGTGTATTGCCTGCTGTTTCCCTCCTAAAGTAAGGCCATTGGCCCAAAAATGCAATGACTGCATGTGTATATGGACTGGAAGAATGTGTCCTGGCATTAGCTGACAAATGCTAAAAAGTGCTGCGCAATGTAGTGGGACACAATGGTCCAAACACCCTGAAATAGATGGCGCTAATGCATCTCTCAATAGATTGAAGAACAGATGGTTGGGCACCAGTAAGTCTAATTCTGTGTTAGAATAATTGTTTTTATATGTAATAAAGCAGAGAAAATAAATAGGGAGTGTGTGCGTGTGTGTATTTATACATACATATATATATATATATATATATATATATATATTTCTAGGCCTACTACTCTGAGGTTCTATATGTCATTTTGTACATACAGAAAATGCAGAGTCACGGAAGTTGTAGTTGTTTTTTGTTGTGCTTCTCTGTTGGCAATTTTTTGATGTTGATTGTGTACTAGTCCCAAGTATGTATCATGTAAACAATTTCTGAGGTGTGGCAATGTTTGTATTTGCTTAACCTTTTCCTTACCAGAAGTCACTGATCCTTAGATGTATAAGCCAAGTTTAGCAGCATCAGCGTGTGTTGGTTAACTTAATAATAAAACAGGACTAATACATATACCTAAATATATTTTCAAGCTTGGCTTATGGCTTATTTGGCTTATGGTTTTAAGAAAACCCTGCTATTTTTTCCTCATTTAATAATGTAACTTTATCTGGCAACTACAGTATTAAATACATGACTGTGCAGATGCCACTGTAGCCTGAAGATGGCAACGATCATCTGCAAGATGAAGATTTATTTTCTCGATGAAGCCTGGATCCAGCCTGCATGTGATCACCATGTCAAAACGTAGAAGGATGTTTGCCAAAACTACCTGAATGCACTGGTTTTGGTCCACATCCCTGGTACATGGAGTGAAAAAAGGTTCCTCAAATTGGGACTTTGAACAGACCGCAAACAGTAATAGATATAAAAATACAAATGGGCTGCGCCCAGAAGACGCCAGCAGCCATGCTGCTCTATCAGAGACTTAAGAACAGTATGGCTTCCCTAGCCATGTGGTCGATTTTCGCATTAATACATAGCCTGCAACGTATTGGATGCTTTCACATAACATATAGACACGAACCTGTACCGACCTGGTGCCGATCCGGTTCTGGGGATAAGTACTTTATATCTCTCATAGAGTCTTTGTGAATGTCCACTGAAACACATTACAGTCAAGTGTCCTAGGCTTTGGTCCTTTTCCGGTGGGACTAGCTGTCTCTACATGAGCAACTGGATGTTTCGTCTTGATGTCCTGATGTTCATGCGCAGCTGTGATGGTTGGACTTCTTTCCTCATTCTTTGAGTTATGATCTCTTTTGGGTGAAGCACTAACACATGGGATTTAAGCTACAGATTTGAAACTCGTAAGCCCTTTGTACCCGAAGAAGATCTGCATTTTGTATTTCGAAACTCGTTGGAATTTCTGTCTCTGACAGTTTTTGGCCCTTTCTTCAACTGTTTCCACGTCTGCTCCCATCATTATGTGTTTGATTTTATCTTTATTTTGATGTTCTTTACCGTGATTCATGTTTCAATAAATTAGTATTTTTTATATCTATTACTGTTTGTGGTCCGTTCTAAGTCCCAATTTGAGGAACCTTTTTTCACTCCATGTCATAACTTATGTAGTGAAACCTAGTCAGGAACCACTCTGGTTCCAGATGATCGTCATTGGGTACCAGCGTGGTTAATTTATTAAGGTATTCCCAGCATAGGGTTTGGGAATGTTATTATACCTATTTCAGAGAGGATGGGGTTAATCTAGAAAATGTTAGTATTTTTGTAATTGGTCAATTGTTCTGGTTGATGCATGTATCCAGAAATTGAACAGTTACCACACAGAAAACTTGAAATAACCTATAGCTATTTTTTGTGTGGGTCTCTAATAATGGCTGTGACAGAAAATGTCCAATAACATGCTGCTTCAACATGTACTCAATGCTGTTTAGGGAGTAATAATGATATTAAGAGCTTCATATGACAGAAGAATTTTCTAAAGTTCCTGTAGGACTCATTTCATATTTGTCTATTACTATATTTTGGAATTATCTTGGAGTCAGGAGTTTGTGTCAACATTTTTGCTCTGTGAAACACTTTACTTATAGGCTTTAAGTTCACTTTTGGAGCATGTTACACGTTACACCCGTATTTAGGCTGTGTCATTCATCCACAACAATTAATAAATGAAGAAACCACAAGTTTCATCTGCCACCACGGCAGATGGCTTGCAGTTCTCAAATGGAATGCCAGGGTGCTGATGAGCACCTTTAAAGGGGTTGTAAACCCTCAAGGTTTTTCACCTTAATGCATTCTATACATTAAAGCGGAGTTCCACCCTAAAGTGGAACTTCTGCTCATCGGATTCCTCCCCCCCTCCGGTGTCACAATTGGCACCTTTCAGGGGGGAGGGGGGTGCAGATACTTGTATAATACAGGTATCTGCACCCACTTCCGGGTATAGCTAGCCACAGCTAGCCGCAGACTCCCCGCCCACCCCCGTTGTGTTGTGGGAAATACACAGTTCCCACAACACAACGGGGACCAGTGTAGACGCGCAGCGCGACTCGCGCATGCGCAGTAGGGAACCGGGCAGTGAAGCCGCAACGCTTCACTTCCCGGTTCCCTCAGTGAGAATGGCGGCGGCAGCACCCGAGGATCGAGGGACGGTTCAGCCTCGGGTGCCGACATCGCTGGACCCCGGGACAGGTAAGTGTCCTTATTTTAAAAGTCAGCAGTATTTCCAGCTGCTGACATCTAAAAAAAATTTTTTTGCGAAACTCCGCTTTAAGGTGAAAAACCTCCAGAGATGCAGCTGCCCCCCCAGAGCCACTCTTTTACTTACCTGAACCCGGTCTTTCCAGTGACAGGGACAAGCACACCAGCTCCAGCCGGTGTCTCGGGTCCTGATTGGATATATTGATAGCAGCGCAGCCACTGGCTCCCGCTGCTGTCAATCAAATCCAATGTTGTGGGAGCCGGGGGGCAGGGCCGAGTCCTGCTGTCTGCGTCAATGGACGCACCAACTGGACATGGGAGCACACCCGCGCGAGTGCCCTGAGGGAGAGTGGCTCTCCAACGTGGCACTCGAGAAGAGGAAGAGCCAGGAGCGCCATTCAGGGACCCCAGAAGAGGAGGATCAGGGCCACTCTATGCAAAACCAACTGCACAGAGAAGGTATGACATGTTTGTTTTTTGTTTTTTTTTTAAAATCTAACCTTTATATATCCTTTAACCATTTTTTTCAGTTAAACCCTCACTCTGAATTTTTTTGTGAAATCACTTTAGTTTTTGCAAAAATTATAAAAACATATATTGCACCACTGTAGTATGACAGAGTATGGCTTGACTTAATAAAAATAATGAAAAATAAATTGGAAATAGATGAGCAAATAATGAAATTAGGAAAAAATCCATCAAGTTTATCCCTTAATCCACAACATGCCCCTATGATTATGAATATTATTACAATATGAATTATTATCACAGTGTGGTAACACATATACATAATATACCTCAAGCAGGATGGGAGCATAAATCTAAAAACATAAGGTGCAAAACACATTAGGATTGCAGCATACAGGAAAAAAGGCTCAAATAATATTAGTAATAATTTGCAATACCTAGTGTATGCCCATAGCACAGAATACCTAAAGAAAAAAGACAACATCCACAAGCAAATATAGTAGTAATCAAATGAGAAGGTATTAGACACCAAGGGCAACCAAGTCAACCCAAAATATTCAGGCACCAAGACTATGGACTGCTTGCCTTTATTTTTGCTAAAATAAGCTATTTGTGTTTGCTTGTTTTTAGAGACCAATAAAGACTGTTTACTTTTACAAGTAGCTGTTTAGTAATCTCAGGCTCTCCATATTACACCACATAAACTTTTTTTTTGCAAATAAGATTTTAAAAGGATACATTTATAACATCCTCTAATGCCGTGTACACACGGTCGGACTTTCTGGGATGCTAGGTCCGACGTACTTGCCGCCAGACTTTCGGCGGACTACCGCCGGACTTTCTGAATGGACGGACTTACCTACACACGACCGTACTTTCCGGAATCCGGTCTTCCCGACAGACTTCCGCCGGACTTTCAGAATGAACGGACTTGCCCACACACGGACAAGCCCGTTCATTTTGAACGTGACTCGGGTACGACGGGACTAGAAAAAGAAGTCAATCTCGCCCCTTTTATCAGCGAGACTGACACCTTGCGAGCCCCGTCGCGGGCATCCCAGGCCCTTAGGTCTGGTATGGATTTTAAGGGGAACCCCCTATGCCGAAAAAACGGCGTGGGGTCCCCCCAAAATCCATACCAGACCCCGATCCGAGCATGCAGCCCGGCCGGTCAGGAAAGGGGATGAGGATGAGCGAGCGCCCCCCCCCCTCTTGAACCGTACCAAGCCGCATGCCCTCAACATGGGGGGGTGGGTGCTTTGGGGGAGGGGGCGCCCTGCGGGGGTCCCTCCGGTTCCGCTTCTCCCGGCATCCAGTTGGTTCTTCTCCGCTCTCTCTGGCCTCTTCTCACAGTGTTCGACCTCTTCTCCCGGTGTTCCAGTTCTTTTGCCCGCTCCTCCGCTATCTTCATGCTGCTCTTTTGCCAGCGGAGGCCCGGACTTCTGGCTTCTTGTCTTCTTCCCTCTTCTCTTCTTCCGATGTTGACATGATGGTCTCTCCGGCTGGAATGCTCTCTGAGCGCTCCGATATGACTTATATAGGCGGAGACCCCGCCCCCTTATGCAGTCACAGTCTCTGGGCATGCTGGGACTGTGACGGCATAAGGGGGCAGGGTCTCCGCCTATATAAGTCACATCGGATCTGGGGGCCCTCTTATTAAAGGGGGCTCCCGGATTCTGATAAGCCCCCTGCCCGCAGACCCCGACAACCAACGGCCAGGGTTGTCGGGAAGAGGCCCTTGTCCTCATCAACATGGGGACAAGGTGCTTTGTGGTGGGGGGGCCCCGCAGGGCGCCCCCCCTCCCCCAAAGCACCCACCCCCCCATGTTGAGGGCATGCGGCCTAGTTCCCCTTAAAATCCATACTAGACCTAAGGGCCTAGGATGCCCCGCGCTCGCCGCAATAGGAAAATTTGTTTTTCCTATTGCAGCGAGCGCGAGATGCAGTACCCTGCCTCTCCGTCATATCTGGTCCGTCGGACCAGCATACAGACGAATGGGCTTTCCTTTAGGAACTGAGTCCGGCGGAGTTACGACGTAAAGATTTGAAGCAGGCTTCAGATCTAAAGTATGTCGGATTTCCAACCGAAACGGTCCGTCGGAAGTCCGATGAAGACCACATACGGTCGGATTGTCCGCCGGATTTGGTCCGGCGGCGTCCGTCGGACTTTTGTAGCCGAAAATCCGACCGTGTGTACGCCCCATAAGAATTGCTTTTGGAATGCGTTCTCTAGGGCTGGTTTGGACCACTGAATGCATGGAGCCTTAACATTTTGACAGATTTTTCTATTTAGTGACTGCGATGTATTGATGTGTCACACAACTCCTATTGCTGACGCAGTACAGAGGACAAACGAGAGCCGAAAGTCTCCGAAGTTCAACAGCTTATCGTCAGCTGTACACGGCGCCTGCGCTTTTATTCTTACCCTGTGTCCAGGTTCATTCCCCACTATCCAAGTGGACACAGAATTAGAATAAATAGATGCTGAGTGCAGAGTGGCCGTGCCCGAAGCGTGGCGAGCGAAGCAAGCCCGCGAGGGGCCCTCTTACACAGCCATCACTAATAAGTGCCCAAGCGCCGTGTACAGCTGATGGTCAGCTGATCAACTTCGGACACTTTTGGCATCTCCTTCTCCTCCGTACTGCACAGGCGCTGCGCCTGCGCAGTAAGGGGCGGACACTATCTGATAGGAGGACAGTTCTCGTCAGAACACCGGCAACTTCCCAAGATGGAAAAATCTCTAACACTTAACCCATGAGGAACAATATTAAGATTTAGGTACAGCTTTGTTTTAAACTAAGTATGTTCTACCATAACATGCAATATGTTTAATAAGTCTTACCTTATTGCAAACATAAATCTTGATCCAGATTTTCCACTCTTATCTCAGAAAAAAAGTGTCTTTAATTAAAGCAGAACTATAGGCAAACCTTTTTTTATTTCATTTTGGATAGAGTAAGGGAGGGTTATAACCCCTGTCAGTTTGTTTTTCCATCTGTGTCCCATTGGGGAGATTTACCTTCACTTCCTGTCCCATAACCAAAAGAAGAAGCTAGAGGAAATCCCTACAAATTAAGGTAATTCCTTGAGGTCCCCTAGGTCACCAGAACCAGTGTCCCCATTGGAAACTTGCCCCTCTATTACTTTTCTGGAGCCAACCCAAAATATGTTATTTTCTTTTACTTTCACTTTCAATAACAACAGTAAACATGGCAAATAGAGAGGATGAATCTTCCCAATGGGGCACAGACAAAAACCTGGCAGGGGTTCTAATCCATCCTCACTCCATCCAAAACTAAAATAAAAAAGTTTAGCCTTTAGTTATACTTTAACCACTTACGGACCGCCCGCTGTCATCATACGTCGGTACTTTGAAGAGGGATATCATTGTTATGGCAGCAGCTAGTTGCCATAACCCCAGTATCCTCTTCTTCAGTGGGTAGTCCGCTTTCAGATAAAAGTGGTCTCTGCGGAGGATTCACCACAAGATTACTTTTATTGACGGCGGGAGAGAGGCCCCCCTCCTGCCGTGCTCCGGTGCCCTCCGCCGCTTACCGGAGCCGTCGGTAGCGGCAGTGGCAATCTGGTCATGTGTCCTGTTAAGTATAGAGATGAGTGAGGGGAAGATGGCCCCCACCCGTATCCATACCATCGCAGGGCAGAAGCGACGTCAAAACGTCACTTCCTCCCATAGCTCTTAAAGAGACCATTTTTTTTTTTTCTCAAATGGCATTTAATTTTTTTATTTTTTTTTTTATTGCATTTTAGTGTATATATGAGATGTGAGGTCTTTTTGACCCCAGATCTAATATTTAAGAGGTCCTGTCATGCTTTTTCTCTAATACAAGGGATGTTTTTTTTTAACAAAAGAACAGTGTAAAAAATAAAAAATAAAAGGTAAAATAAATAAGAAAAATAAAAAAGAATTTTTTAAACGAGCCTCGTCCCGCCGAGCTTGCGTGCAGAAGCGAACACATATATGAGCAGCGCTTGCATATAAAAACTGTGTTCAAACCACACATGTGAGGTATCGCCATGATCGTTAGAGCGAGAGCAATCATTCTAGCCCCAGACCTTCTCTGTAACTCAAAACATGCAACCTGTAGAATTTTTTAAAACGTCACCTATGGAGATTTTTAAGGGTAAAAGTTGGTCGTCATTCCACGAGCGGGCGCAATTTTGAAGCCTGACATGTTGGGTATCAATTTACTCAGCGTAATATTATCTTTCACAATAAAAAAAATTTAACTAACTTTACTGTTGTCTTATTTTTTACTTTAAAAAAGTTTTTTTTTTTTTTAAAGTACGCTTGTAAGACTGCTTCGCAAATATGGTATGACAAAATATTGCAACGACCACCATTTTATTCTCTAGGGTGTTAGAAAACACATATTATATATATTTATATATATTTATATATATATATATATATTTTTTTTTTATATATATATATATATATATATATATATATATATATATATATATATATATATATATATATATAATATTTGGGGGTTCTAAGTAATTTTCTAGCAAAAAAAATTGTTTTTAACACCAAAACTCAGAAAGATGCTTGGTCCTTAAGTGGTTAAGTTCAACCAATTTCCAGTTTAGTTCACATGCCTCTAGTTTGCATAAATGTGTTTTCGGGCTATTGATTACTATTTAGTTTCAATATTTCTTTATTAATTATAACCAGAGAAAGACAGATTTTCAGCATGTCCAGGTCAAAGTAGAGACATTACCAATCACATGCAGTGCATCCGGAAAGTATTCACATCGCTTCACATTTTCCACATTTTGTTATGTTACAGCCTTATTCCAAAATTGATTAAATTCATTATTTTCCTCCAAAATCTACAAACAATACCCCATAATGACAACGTGAAAGAATTTTGTTTGAAATCTTTGCAAATTTATTAAAAATAAAAAACGAAAAAAATCACATGTACATGCAAAGGCTGTATTCACAGCCTTTGCCATGACATTCAGAATTGAGCTTAGGTGCATCCTGTTTCCACTAATCATCCTTGAGGTGTTTTACCACTGGATTGGAGTCCACCTGTGGTAAATTCAGTTGATTGGCACATGATTTGGAAAGGCACACACCTGTCTATATAAGGTCCCACAGTTAATAGTGCATGTCAGAGCACAAACCAAGCCATTAAGTACAAGGCATTATCTGTAGACCTCTGAGAAAGGATTGTATCGAGGCCCAGATATGGGGAAGAGTACAGAAAAGTTTCTACAGCATTGAAGGTCCCAATGAGCACTGCGGCCTCCATCATCCGTAAATGGAAAAAGTTTGGAAACACCAGGACTTTTCCTAAAACAGGCCGCCCGGCTAAAGTGAGCAATCAAGGAAGAAGGGCCTTAGTCAGGGAGGTGACCAAGAACCCGGTGGTCACTCTGACAGAACTCCAGCGTTTCTCTGTGGAGAGAGGAGAACCTTCCAGAAGAACAACCTCTCTGCAGCACTTCACCAATCAAGCCTGTATGGTAAAGTGGCCAGACGGAAGCCACTACACAGTAAAAGGCACATGACAGCCCGCCTGGAGTTTGCCAAAAGGCACATGAAGCACTCTCAGACCATGAGAAACAAAATTCTCTGGTCTGATGAAACAAGACTGAACTCTTTGGCCTGAATGGCAAGCGTCGTGTCTGGAGGAAACCAGGCACCGCTCATCACCTGGCCAATACCATCCCTACAGTGAAACATGGTGGTGGCAGCATCGTGCTGTGGGGATGTTTTTCAGCAGCAGGAACTGGGAGACTAGTCAGGAAGTGGGAAAGATGAATGCAGTAATTTACAGAGATATCCTTGATGAAAACCTGCTCCAGAGCGCTCTGGACCTCAGACTGGGGCAAAGGGTCATCTTCCAGCAGGACAACGACCCTAAGCAAACAGCCAAGATAACAAATGATTGGCTACGGGACAACTCTGTGAATGTCCTTGGTCCTTGAGTGGCCCAGCCAGAGCCCAGACTTGAACCCGATTGAACATCTCTGGAGAGATCTGAAAAAGGCTGTGCACAGATGCATGAAAGGAGAAGGTGTATTTGTTAGGCTGCTTTCACACCGAGATGTTGGCGGCGTTGGCGGTAAAGGTATTTTTAGCTGCACTTTACAGTTGTTTTTGCAGAGGTCAGCGCTAGCAGGTCGCTTTTAACCCCTGCTAGTGGCCGAAAAAGGGTTAACCCGCAAAGCGCCACTGCGGTGGTACTTTGCCGGCGGTTCGGCGGTGCTGCCCATTCATTTCAATGGGCAAGGGCAGTTTAGGAGCGGTGTATACACTCTTCACCGCTCCAAAGATGCTGCTTGTGGGAGTTTTTTTAACATTCTGCCAGCGCATTGCCTCAGTGTGAAAGCACTCGGGCTTTCACACTGAGACTGCAGGGGAGCTTTACAGGCGCTATTTTTAACCCAAAAGCACCTAAAAAACTAATTAAGCGACACACTAGGGCAGTCAATGTGGCTCCTGAGGAATGGGCTGTCCAGCTGCTTAGTACAATGAGCGCAGAATGAAACCGGATCTGTCAAGCAGAATGGTTTTCACCTGACAGTAAAAGAATAGTTATGGCTCAATGATGAGCAGTGTAGGGCCACCAATGTTGTGGGGAAATGACTTTTATTGCCTGCCACTGACCACCAATGCTGTGGGTTTATTTTCACTGCCTGCCACTGACCACCAATACTGGAGGGTTTTCTTGTCACGGTGTCTCACTGACCATCAATGCTGGTGGGGTTACCATCAGTGGCAGCTGGTGTTTTTTCTTCTGGGAACACCACGCCCCTCTCCGGTCGGGACATCAAAGCCCCGCACTTACCCCATCTAGGAAGCAGGCGGGCAACGTGTCTAGCGGGCGGCAGCTTTCTTCCTTCCTCCTGCTGTGGATCACAGCAGCTTCTGCCGTGCATCTCCCTCCTCCTCCTAGGTGTCCAATAGGATCGCCTTTCCTTTCAGCCAACCAGGAATCAGACCCGCGCTTCCTGATTGGCGGAGAGGCAATTCAGTGTTAGAATAGCGAATATTCATTTGCTATTCTAACACGCCTGGGTGGGCTCCGAGCGCAATGCTCTGCATCCAGAGCCCACCCTATTTTGTAGCCTATTAGAACCTCTGGCTCTAATCAGGTGCTTAAAAAAAACACTGCTGTAATTCATGCGCCCGGCATCCTGAATGAGATGCATAAATAGGAGTTGGCGGGGATGGAAAGGGGAGGCGGCGCCCATGCTCCCTTAATGGATGGGATACCCCTGGTTACCATTACTACCTGCCACTGACACCAGTGCTGAGGGTTACTTTTTCAGTCACTGACATCAACGATGATCCCCAGGCCCTATTTTGTATAAAACATAGCAGAGTATGAAATGTAAAACATATAGTGTATAATAAGGCCTAAATACACCACTCAGCGCTATAGAACTCAAAAAATTCTTCACAGCATAAATAAGAAATGACATACAAAAAATGAATAACGACCAACACCCCTAAATGAGCACGTCTTAGAGGTGTTTGGTATGAGCAGCTGTTTAAAACCAGAAACCATATGTAAACAATAGTATAATACCATACATTGATATTCAAGGGATAGTTAAATACTAAAAACAGCGCTGTTGTTGAGCAAAATAAATGATTGTGTGGCCAACTACACACAGAACAATGTCCATAAAAGTGATGAAGTAATAGTAGTGGTTCATAGGTGGTTCAAGGCAGAACATAAAGTTGTCACAGCATGCACCATCCACCGATTACTCCACTCCACCAGGTGTGAACACACTCCCCTCAGGGGGTTAAACTCACCAGAGATAAGTATATCACAAGCCTCCAAATAACAGATATCCTGGGATAGATAAATACGCTTTTCTCCAAGTGATGGATAAAGGGATTCCAAAGCAATGAAAACAAAGGAGAGCGCACATAGCGTAATTCCATTTATTGTTAAAACAAACCCATCACATTAAAATTCCCCCATCACTAACTACGTACTAGATATATGCAGTCAACAAGCAAAAGGATAACATCACCGTGCACCGCAGCGTAGGAACTCCGGTCATCACCTCAGCCCACAGAGAGCGGAGTCACTTCCTCTCTCTGTGGGCTGAGGTGATGACCGGAGTTCCTACGCTGCGGTGCACGGTGATGTTATCCTTTTGCTTGTTGACTGCATATATCTAGTACGTAGTTAATGATGGGGGAATTTTAATGTGATGGGTTTGTTTTAACAATAAATGGAATTACGCTATGTGCGCTCTCCTTTGTTTTCATTGCTTTGGAATCCCTTTATCCATCACTTGGAGAAAAGCGTATTTATCTATCCCAGGATATCTGTTATTTGGAGGCTTGTGATATACTTATCTCTGGTGAGTTTAACCCCCTGAGGGGAGTGTGTTCACACCTGGTGGAGTGGAGTAATCGGTGGATGGTGCATGCTGTGACAACTTTATGTTCTGCCTTGAACCACCTATGAACCACTACTATTACTTCATCACTTTTATGGACATTGTTCTGTGTGTAGTTGGCCACACAATCATTTATTTTGCTCAACAACAGCGCTGTTTTTAGTATTTAACTATCCCTTGAATATCAATGTATGGTATTATACTATTGTTTACATAGAGCATGAAATGTACCACACTACAAGCTATACACCGTGAAGCAGTGGCGGCCCGTCCATAAAAATTTTTTTTAAACATGGCCCTTTCATTAAAAGAAGGGAAAAAAAAGGTCCTTAAGTGCACTATGGGAAGCGCCACGTCTATGCAATCACTTGATTGCAGACGAGGTGCTTCATTTGTAGGGTTTGGAGCTCCTTTGTGGCGCAGTCCATAGCACTGAAAACTTCCGCCCGGTGCCCGTAGTGTATCACTACAGCCGGGTGCTTTGTTCTCAGTGTGAGACCAGACATCACTTCCGGCAGGCTACAAAATTATGGCTGCCATGAGGACTAATCCCCTTGTGTTCAATGGAGAGGGAAGGCCCCTCCCCTCTCCACTGAACACACGGAGAAAGCCGGAAATTAGCTGCCGCTGAAGGGGACAGAGACAGACGTGGCATGAAGGAGGGCTGTGCTGCCAGGGACATGTGAGAAGGACTCTGCTCTGCTGATGGGGACACATGTGAGGAGGACTCTGCTGCTGATGGGGACACATGTTAGGAGGCCTCTGCTGCTGATAGGGACACATGTGAGGAGGACTCTGCTCTGCTGATGGGGACACATTTGAAGAGGACTCTGCTCTGCTGATGGGGACACATGTGAGGAGGACTCTGCTCTGCTGATGGGGACACATGTGAGGAGGACTCTGCTCTGCTGATGGGGACACATGTGAGGAGTGCTCTGCTGATGGAGACACATGTGAGGAGGACTCTGCTACTGATGGGGACACATGTGAGGAGGACTCTGCTGCTGATGGGGACACATGTGAGAAGGGCTCTCCTGCTGATGGGGACACATGTGAGGAGGACTCTGCTGTTGATGGAGACACTGATGTAAGGAGGGACTCCGCTGATGGGGACACAGATGTAAGGAGGGGCTCTGCTGATATGGACACAGATGTAAGGATGGACTCCACTGATAGGGACACAGATGTGAGGAGGACTTCATTGCTGGGGACAAAGATGTGAGGAGGGCTCTGCTGCTGGGGGCACCTTATGTAAGGAGGGACTCTGCTGGGGGCACCTTATGTAAGGAGGGACTCTGCTGGGGGCACCTGATGTAAGGAGGGACTCTGCTGGGGGCACCTGATGTAAGGAGGGACTCTGCTGGGGGCACCTGATGTAAGGAGGGACTCTGCTGGGGGCACCTGATGTAAGGAGGGACTCTGCTGGGGGCACCTGATGTAAGGAGGGACTCTGCTGGGGGCACCTGATGTAAGGAGGGACTCTGCTGGGGGCACCTGATGTAAGGAGGGACTCTGTTGGGGGCACCTGATGTAAGGAGGGACTCTGTTGGAGGCACCTGATGTAAGGAGGGACTCTGTTGGGGGCACCTGATGTAAGGAGGGACTCTGCTGGGGGCACCTGATGTAAGGACAGACTCTGCTGGAGACACCTGATGTAAGGACGGACTCTGCTGGGGGCACCTGATGTAAGGACGGACTCTGCTGGGGGCACCTGATGGCATCTGGTGGCAGGCGACATGGCAGGTGACACGCTCAGGGCTCCCACTGATTCTGCATTATGGTGAGTTGAATGATTTCATTTTATATTACAATGTAATAATAGAAATAATGAGCTTCAATCATGAAGTGCTAACACTAGGTGTTTGGAGTATCTTTATTTGCTGATTGTTAAAGTGACACTAAAGGTACAGTTTTTTTTTTTTAAATAACAAACATGTCATACTTACCTCCACTGTGCAGTTCATTTTGCACACCTGTTCTGGGGTCCCTCAGCAGCTCTCGCAGCTTCTCCCCGCAATAGATAACCCCCTCTGGGAAGCTCTCTCCCGAGGGGGTTACCTTGCAGGCGCGCTCCTGTGTCATACACTTGGCATCCATAGCTGCCGAGTGTATGACTCCGCCCCACCCCCCAGCACCTGCGTCATTGGATTTGGCAGCAGTGGGAGCCAATGGCTGCGCTGCTATCGATCTATCAAATGAAGAGCCGAGAAGCTGTGGGGAGAGCGACGCGGGATCGCGCCCATGGAAATTTGGGGCTCAGGATGCATTAAGGTGAAAAAACATGAACCTTTACAACCCCTTTAAACTTTCTGGAATACACATTTCTATTGTTATGTAGGATCTGGGCCTGCTGTCCCTCCATCTCTCTCTCCCTCTCTCCCTCCCTCTACCTCCATCCCTTGTTCATCTCAGACGCTAACCACACCTCCTTAGAGCCAAACCCCTTTAAGTCACAGCCACTAATTCGCTGAAACTATGCCCATTTTTGCCAAGTGGGAGGGGTCAAAAAGGAAGGGCGGGGTCTGACACCCCCCCATCCTAAAACTTCACCAGTCACCAATGCCATGAAGCAACACAAGCGCTGCTGCAGACAGCGTTGGATCAAAAAGAAAGGCAGGTAAGTATTTGGTTGGGGACTTGGGGAGCTAATACTGGAAGGTTTCTTTTACCTTAATGCAAAGAATGCAATAAGGTAATAATAACTTTAAGCCTTTAGAACTACTTTGCAGTTGTATCCCACAGCAACCGATCAAACTTTCGTTATTATTTTCCCACAGATAAACAATGTTATCTGATTGGTTCCTATTAGTTACAACTTTAGTTCTCTGCATATTTTCAGTTCTAATATTTAATGTAATGTTAAGTCCCTGGAGGAGACTTTTTTGCACTGTGACTTGTCACATGAATGCACACACCAATCAAACCACCAACTTGCTAAATTTGCAAAAAGCAATTTCAAACAGGGTATATCAATGAAAGAAGAGTGATCATTGGGGCAGCACTAAGCTGAAAGACAGCAGAGGAAAGTTTTCAGGATTAGTGCAGTGTGTAGCTCCAGCAATAGATAAGTATCACTAAGGAGGAGAATATGAAAGCCAGTACATACTAGAGCTACACGATTCTGGGTAAAATGAGAATCACAATTTTTTGCTTAGAAGATAGATCACGATTCTCGCGGCGTAACATTATCTTTCACATTAAAACAAAAAAAAAATTGGGCTAACTTTACTGTTTCAGTTTTTTTTTTTTTTTTTTCATTCAAGTGTATTTTTTCCCAAAAAATTGTGTTTGAAAGACTGCTGGGCAAATACAGTGTGACATAAAATAATGCAGCAATTGACAATTTATTCCCTAGGGTCTCTGCTAAAATAAATATAATGTTTGGGGGTTCCAAGTAATTTTTTTAGCAAAAAATATTGATTTTAACTTAAGAAACAAGTGTCAGAAAAAGATTTAGTCTTTAAGTGGTCAAACTTCCTGCATTTATAGTTTTTAAAAACTTGGCAGACTGCCCAGATGTTTTCTTTTGACTGCTGAGTGAGTAGATAAGTCTCTCCACTTGTTATATGAAAGAATCAGCAAACTCTGCAATAGAGATCGTCAGGGGGGTTGAATCGAGATCATGATTTTTTTAAAGATTAATTGTGCAGCTCTAGTACATACTATCAGCTGGCTGCCCACCAAATCCACATACACAACATTCCAGCAGTTTTTGCTATGTATGCAGAATTATGAGACATGTCAGCAATTATCCAACAAACTTAACTATAGCTTTATATACAGAGATAATTTGGCAGTTTTTGGACATTTTTTTTCAGTCATTCTAATAACAACTTACGCCAAGAGGTCTGGCTGGGTAATACAAAGATACACTTTCCTGCAGACATCATAGTTTTTGGATAAAAATATTTAAAATACAGTTCAAATGTAATTAGCCTCTTTTCACTTGGTACCATCAATTACAAAAATAGCATCTGAAATCATGCCACCAGTTTAGTTCAGCACTACCATTGGAAGCCCCACCCATGTAATTATGCATTTATAGTTTTGCTATAGCATTGCAGTTAAAAAAAAAATTGTACTGCAGATGACTTGCTTTCTCTGACAGGCAGTAAGGCCTGATATATACCAATGGGTGTACAGAACGGGGATCTCAAGCGTGTCCCGCGTTATACTGTACATGCAAAATAGATAAATAGACATATAAATAGACACATTACATATATATAATACAACTAAAATCCATGTATGCATATACTGTTATGTACTTTGTCACATGATAATAAATATATTACTATGGACTGACCATTTATCCAATTGCATGTCACAAGCCTCATGTAAAGTCCCAAACTCCTTTCATCTTTATTCTTAGATAAATAGACAGATTGATCGACAAGGAGTTTCTTCCCAGCAGTAAGAGATAATCTTTTAAGTGATTGGAATTATACCAGTACTATGTTCAAAGATGTATTGATACATTGATTAAAAATAAAATACATGTAAAATCTTCTTAAAAAGTAACAAATCATTTTAGCAACTGATTTATATAATTAAAAGTACTCATACAAAGTACACATTTACAAAAATATATGCAAAGGATCCTAATAGTTCAAATGTCATTTAGAATACATTTTTAGATGAAATAATTACAGTAGCTCTACATGTTTGGCCTATTTCTTCAGCATCACAGTTCACTAGCTTTAAAACCAACCTGGTGTCACTGTCCGCATCTGTTCATGTTGCTTGCAGCTCAGTCAATGCAGCATCAGTCTTCTGTTTCACACCTAGGTCTCTTAATTGGTCTCTGTTCATCTGTGCAAGAGCTTTCTAAATCACTAGAAAACTGCCTTAAGTCTTTTCCAGTCCACAGGTTTAGACATTTTCGCTATCCTCCTGGTTCTTAGTAAGAAATGTTGTTGGACATTTTCTCTCAGGTCATGTCTAGGAAAGCGATGTAAACCTACTCAGTGCACTTAAGTGTTGATTAAGCAAAGGCCTCTCTGAGTATCTTTTCTCAGGCTTCTGTATCCATGACTTCTTTTCCAGTGCTGATTCCTGTTAACTACCTCTGCCTGTTTCTCCATGATTCTTGTTATCTGTCCGCCATGACCTTTTGCCTGTTTCTCAAGCATCTTTGTTATCTTCTTGCCCTAACTGACCAAAGTTTTGATCCTCTTCTCTTTTTTTCCCTACCTTTGTGTAAAATACCTGATGTTCCTGCCAGTCCCTCCAGTTTCCTATTTCAAACTGACCATTCTAGGCACGAGAGCACATCAATCTCAGCATGGTCAGTTTTCTGGCTGTGCTGGTTGCACAACCTGCATGTCCTCCAATGATTAGACTTGTGCTGACACATCCCTCCTGCACATTCACTGGGAAGATCAGTGTACTGCTGTTTCTCCACTCTTGGCTAAACCCCTTATACAGCTGCGAACAGAGGTTATTTGATCGCTTATTTTAAAAAAAGGAAAAAAGATATTCCTAGTTTAAACTCAATAGGTTATTTTACAAGATATTTGTTCACAAATACTTTTCATTTCTTCCTGCTGTCAGTTGTTGCCAATTTGAGTGTAACTAGGCGACACAACTTAGGAGCCATTCACAGCAAAGCCCATCGTCCTTCGTAGGGTGCTCTGATGAACACTGAGTGGATACTTAGACCAGGCTCCCCAGCACTATTTGGGGTTTACATTTACCTGGTAAAGCAGAAGGTCCACTGACATTCAGATGCTTAGAATACTGCTTAGGATACTGTGAGTATAAACCTGTAAATATTAACATTCAATTAAAAAATCCATAAACAGTGTAAAAAAAATTTGTTGCACATGTATACATCATAAAACTGCACAAATCAATCATTTTCTGCACTTACTGTAAAATAATTTTAAGCCATCACTGCAAGTTCAACTCATTAGAAGAATGGCTCTGTTTGGGACCATGGGGGAGCGCTAGAAAGTAGAGAGAGATCAAAAGATGTTTATACAAAAAAAATGTTCGTAGGTATGTAGCGGGTGCCAACCCCCCCACCCTTGCGCATCCCACTATGCAGCCAGACACACTGGCAGGCTCTGGGGTTAGAGACAAGCAGAGCCACAGCTGCGGGGGATTTCCTCCCCCTCCCTCTCCTCTTTACAAACACACAAAAGAGCTGGGTGAATTGGGACTGCCCCCCGCTCTATTCCTTTGTTCATTGGCCGTGGACAGGCCAATGAGAAGCAGAGCCAGAGCAGCAGAGGGTTTTGGGACATGTAGTCCCAAAGAGGAGCGGTTCCATACCAGTGGCTGGGGCAGTGGACTGCAGCCCCCAGCATGCCCAGGGAGAGCTGGAACAAGCAGAGGTGGAGGGAAAAGATACCATGGGCAGACCGGGGGAGAGGAGACCACAAGGCCGAGGGACTGGACACAGGAGAAGGGAGCTCTTCTTTCAGGGCTGTGTGACCGCTTCCCCACCAGCAGCTCCACGGTCAGACACAGACCCACCGCCTCAGGCACCCTATCAGCTGTGTGGATGCCCACACAGACATCACTGAGCCTTCCAGTTGCCATTCGGGCATTCCTAAAGAG